>NW_009260399.1:4019882-4050581 GCF_000687185.1 Egretta garzetta | reverse complement strand
CCCATGTTAGTGACAGAGGGACAAATAGCCCCTTTTTGTACATTGTACATAATGATGAAAGAGTAAAACAGCTTTGAGTCATGTAGGCTGCTTCTCAAACTTGCCCAAAGCTTGCTCAGTAAGAGGTGACTAAGCTTTTCAGGTTCTGTGGCTGTTTCTGTAAAACGTGTTGCATCTGTCAAGTTAAGTCCTTTATTTGACAGTATAGCTTTTTTCTTGTTCTCACGTAATGTGGTCTATGTTGGCCTCAAAAAATATAGTACATTCTTCAATAAAAAAACCCACCAAAGAATGAAAAGTGGCTTAAGAATTGTTGTACTTGTCTTCAATCATAAGGTGGAATAATAAAGTTTGTCTCTCTTACTTAAAGTATGTTACAGATGACCCTACTGTCCAAACTCATTTACTATTATTAGATCTTTTCAAACCTGAGAAGTGCTGACATCCTGTCATTAATACTCTTGTAAATTCTGAAGTAAACAGATTTCAAAGACACTCGACTATTAGTGTGAAGACAAGGTCAAAGAGTTGAATGACAAGTCCTCCTGGTACAATAAGACTACCCATCAATCAGTTTTACTAGCAACTTCTTAATAAAGAAAAGAGATCAGAACATAACAAAATAGTATCTTGAAAAATACATGTGAATGATGTCCATTTTGGTATCCTTGGAATAGTAGTTAAGGAAGAACAACTACTCTATGTGGTCTGGAAATATGGTAGCTTGCTATAGGAGAACGTCTTCTGCAGTTTAACATTTCTGAAATTGAAAAGATCTGTTATGTCAAAACTTTCTGAAGAAGATATTTTAAAGTAACTAAAATAAGCAAGATGGTTAAATTTCATTTAAGAATTATCAGGCTTTAGTAGTGATAACTCAAGGATGGTCATTTACAGCCATTAAAACCAATTTTGTTTCAGTTGTTAAATACTCTTTTGTATGAGTGTGCAAGTTTCACTGTCAATGAATTCGGCAAATACACAGCTCAGAAGCTTGGTCATTTTCCTCCAACCTTCTACTGAAAGTTTTTGGAACATTTTGGCCTGCCCTGTGGTGCCACTGTGTTTCGTTTCCTTCAGTCTTCTGTGGCATTTATTCTCTACAGGGTTAGATGTTACAGACAGGTAATATTAAATACAGCTAGTCTACCAATTTAATAGTAGGACACAGTCTGCATTTAGACAGATGGCTCTAGAAGAAGGAATTCACTTTATCTACTAAGTAAATGTATAGGAACAACAAAATTATTACTCAGATCTCTCATTTTTATTAGCACAGGATATTAAAAATTAGACAAAATATATAATGCCTACATGTGAAAGGGCTTAAGCTGCATTCAACAGTCAAGATATTACAGGTATCTAAGATACATTGTGAGGCTTTTTCACTTGGCCATTGTCTCATGATGATAATGAGAGTTTGTCTCAGTAAAAAAACCCCAAAAGTCAGTTAACTTCTGGATATCCAGTCTGATCCAGTCTGAACACAAGATACATTTACATGTAAATTTACTATATGAAGCTGAGTGAAGGAGGGAGTCTGCTGTGTTCCATGGGATTACCCACAAATGTGGGGCAATTGGCATTGCATTGAGTGACTCCTCTTAACCACCCTCCTTTTACTTTCTCCAGGGATGGCTGGAGTCTTGATTTCTTTGAAAAACACCACCTTGGAGTGGATGTGATTTGGAAGTAAGAACAGCAAATGTATCTTAGTCTCTTCCCAAACACTGCCATGCTGGTTTCTGTTTTATTGGTGTAAGATCAAGCTGGTTTCTGAGTCATGTATAAAAGGTACTTAATAAAATATGCCTACTGGGACTAGTGGCTAGCATTTGGGATCTGTACATTTATATGTAGGGTAGTGGTGTTGTGCTTTCACTGTGAACTTGAGGCTTGACCACATATACCAAAAGGTTTGCCCAAGCTTTCATAGGTTAAATTACCCAAAGTGTTGGTTTTGAGTGGAATCAATGACAGCACAAAAAAAAAAAAAAAAAAAAGCTTTCATTGGGCAAACCTACATTTTTTTTTAATGTAAGCTTGACTGCTTTGGGCTGTTGAATAAAACTTAGTTATACCACTGCAAGAAGAAAAAGAGATAAAATGCTTCTGCACCACCTTTCAAACTGAAAATGTAAAGATTGGGATAGGACTATAATTTCAGACTTCACATCCAAAGATTGTGCAGGCCCTGTGTTATGGGTACTTTTCTTACCAGTAAAGGTGAGGGTATCTTTTACTGGCTTAACCAACACTGCTGCACAGTTGGGTGCTTCTTTGGCACAAGCAGACTCCAGGCAGAGTTCTGATTCCCCTAAACTTAAAACAAAATGACAAAGCTTTTTTTTTTAGGATGGTCAGGACTTTATGTGAAGTTGTGGATTTCCTAGAAAATACTCAGATATCTAAGTTCCTTTTGTGACTTGGTGATACTGTAATTGTGTTGGTTGTCTACAGAAAATTGTTTTTGTTACACAGTATCTTCAGCAAAGACAGATCATGGTACATAATTTTAAGTAAGTGCAGAATCACAAATTCATTGAGGTTGGAAGGGAACTCTTGACATCATCAAATCCATCCCCCCTGCTCAACGCATAGTGCTTTAAACCTTGTCCAGTTGAGTTTCAAGTATCTCCAAGGATGGAAATACAGCCACTTTTCACGGTTTTGTATCATCTTCAAACTTGCTGCCACCATCCAGATCAACAATATTGGTGTCAGTATTAACCCCTGGGGTACATATTTAGATTCATAAATCCCTTTCTGTTCATGTTGTGGAAATGGCTTCCAGAAGTATTTGCTCCATCACCTTTTCAGGGATGAGAGTGAGGCTGACCAGACTTTAGTTCTCTGCATTCTCCTTCTTGAAGATGAGAGCGAGATTTGCCCTCAGGAATCTCACCCAATCACTGTGACCTTTCAAGGATAATGAGGAGTGGCCTTGCAGTGACATCAGCCAGCTCCATCTGCACTGATGGGTGCATCCCATCAGGGCCCATGGACATGTGTATGCCCAGTTTGTTTAAATGTTCCCTAACCTGATGCTCCTCCAAGGAAGTTAAGGTTTTCTTGCTCTAGTCTTTCCCACTGGTCTCAGGGACCTGGGCTTGCTGAAGGCAAGTCTTACCAGTAAAGACAGAGATGAAGAAGGTATTGAGTATCTTGACTTTTGCCATGTCCTTTGTCATCAAGTTACCTGCTCCATTCAGTAGCAGGCCCACATTTGCTCTAGTCTTCCTCTTGTATGCTTCCTTTTTATGTCTGAATTTTGTCAGGAGGATTTTTTTCATCCATGCAGGCCTCCTGCCACTCTTGCTTGACTTCCTGCTAATCAGACTGGACAGTTCTTGAGCTTGGAAGAGGTTATTCTGAAAATCAAACAGCAGTCCTGGACCCATCTTTTGGTCCCATAGCCCATGGGATTTTTTCAAGTAGATCCCTGACTAGGCTGAAGTCTACTCTCCTGAATACCAGGGTTGTAATCTCAAATGAGATCATAGCCCTGCAACTGCATGCAGATCTCAAATTCTTCCTCTTTGTTCCCCAAGCTGTCCACAGTAGTGTACAGACCCTTCAGATGGGCACCTAGTCATGCTTATTTCCCAGGAAAAGGGTTCCACATCATACTGTCCAGTGGGTACTTCCTTATCTGTGTGCACACACTTGGACTGGGCCCACTCCTGCCCACCTCCGTTGGTTACGAGTTCTCTCTTGTTTGCACCCTTTAACCACTACTTCCTCACTTGACTATGGACATTAATCTCCTTCCCTTGTCCTTTGTAGTTTAAAGCTTTTCTTACTAGACTGGCCAGCCTGTTGGCAAAGATGCTTCTGCCCCACTTTTTCAGGTGGCTCTCATCTCTCCCTAGCAGTCTTTGATCGCCAAGGAGGATCCTATGGTCAATACCAGGGGCACAACCAGCCATCAACCTACAGGATCCTTCTACTCCTCCTCAAGCCCTTTCCCCACACTACCAGGATCGAGGAGGAAACAGCCTGGGCCCTCCTTGGCCTTTTCCCCCAGAGCCATTTAGTCATGGTTGATACAGTCCAGGTCTCCCCTGGGTCTCACCCATGTGAGTGTCCATGAAGAAGAGCAGCAGGGGGTAATAATCTAAGGGGCAGAAAAAACTTGGCAGTCTGTCTTTCACCTCCTGGATCCAAGCCCCTGACAAGCAGCAAACCTCCCTAGACAGCGAATCAGGTCAGCAGATGGGGGCCTTTGTCCACTGTAGTGGGGAGTCTTCAACTACTTTCAGTGGACACTTCCTCCTGGCACTGCTGCGTGGCTCCAGCTCAGCCAGCTCAGTGCTTTTCTGGACACTGCTCCCAGCTCCTCATGTGCTTCCACTGAATCTATTCTGTAGCTGCAGATCTGTAGATGGAGCAGGAGCTTTCCTCCTGGTGCCAAGACTTGCCAGCTTCCATCCTTCACCATCATGGGAGGATTCAGGCCCTTGTAGCTGCAGTGTCTCAGAGAGGATCCCATGGATATCTTTCCTGTCATCTCAGATGCTGTGAAGTCTGCTGACCTCCATCTGCAGCTCTTGCTGACCCAGATCCTCTGCCACCACAGAGCTCCTGCAAGGAAAGAGCCCATCTCCTGCTGTCCCAACCTCAGTGAGAGACCCCGGACATCCCTGCAGCCCTAGACCTGCAGAGCTGCATTCTCTGCTGGCAGCTCCACCTGAGATTGAATGGTAGAAGCTAGGGGAAGCAGAAGAATATGTAATAACCTTCAATCCTACAAAAAGAGGTCCTTTTCAGATGCTGGGTCACTTTTTTCTCCTCCTAGTCTCCCTTAATGCCAGACAAGAATGTGATTGAAGTTTTCGGCTCCTTGTTATTTTGAATGTAGAAAGCTAATCTTATTCTGTGAGGGTTTTTTTCACTTGCATTTGAAATTACATGGCAACAATTTATAGTGGACTGAGCTTCTGTTAAGAGCAGTTAGTCATCATGAAGGGAACGAATGTATTAGCATGTCACCCTGGCATATATCAGCCCTCTCTCCTGTAAAGCACAGTGTCAGCTGTGAACACGCTCTTAGCGCAACTTTCCTTTTACAAAATAGATCCAGCGTGGCGTGTATTCAGAAGACTCCTTCTGCCAAGGATCATCTCCTTGCTGTTTTATTTTTAGAACATTCATTACCGTGGCGTGGAAGCACCGTAGATCCATGTGATAGCGTTAATGGCCATAAACCCGCCTGCTTCCTGTACCTGTTGCTATGAAGTGTGATCTCAGTTTGGAAACTCCTATGTAAATGCATGTATTTGTTTTAGGATTCTGTTTCCTAGCAAACTGTGATGCAGTACAGAAGTCGCTGCATTTGCTGTGGCTGGCCCTCGTAATCTGTCTGCATAATTTATGGGAACACTTCACAGCACCTTCTGCTGCTAATGGTCTCTTGGAGTCCTGCAGAAAAGGCTGGTTCTGCCTTCTAATTTTAAGAGCCATGATGGTGGCCCTGTTTGTCTCTTTTCTGGATCTATTTTGGATTTATGTCTGGCCAAGGGTTTGGAAGAGCTGCTATAAAAGCAGAAACATCTGCTGGGGCTTTATGTGCTGCTGGCTTGCCAAGTTCAACAGCAGGCCAAACTACAGCTGATGGGCTCGGCCCTCCCCAGGTGTCACTGCAGTTACAGGAGAACAACTGCAAGGCAAATTTGGCTGCTGAAAGCTCTAAACAAAATAAATTAAAGAAAAAGCTTCAGCAATTGTAGAAGGCTGTTAGGAGATTACAACTGGGGTCATTAGCAAGTAACAGAAACAAATCTTGCTGAAGTGGCTGTGAGCATCTGAATTCCCCTGGTCAAAACACTCTCAGGTGTGCCTCCTTCCATCATTAACCACAGCCTTTCCCACTCTGTTCTGCAAACTGCCACTTCAGGTGGCATAGGCACATGGTGATTTTAAAGGCTGTTAGGAAAACCTGACCTTGTTTAACTGTCTGAATGTTTTCATGACTTCAGATACATCATGGCCACCTTGTTCATGGGCAGACATGGGTGAGCCAGCTGGGGTTTTCAGCATGGACAGTGAACTTCTGTTACAGGAGAGGAATTCAAAATGATGCCTTAAATTTCTTTGTAAACATTTTGTTCCTGATGCAATTGTAATAACTCAGAATAATCACTCCTTTGACACTGGGCACATGGGAATCGATACCCTGGATGAACTTGTGCTGCATCTGAGCATTGCCCAGCCTCCGTCTGTGAATGTGTACTAGCAATTTCGGAGAAGTATTCCAGAAAACTCACAACAGACAACTGTGGGGCAGTTGATGGGTCTCTAATACACTCAGCATAAGGCTTGAAACCTTTCAGAGTCTATTTATCTGTATTTACTTACTGTTTAGTTTTTTTTTTTTTCTTTATAAAAATGTCCAGTTACTCCCTTAGTTCTGCCAAGCATTTGGCTTCAGGTACCGAGTACCACAGGCAAATTACTGACAAGACATTGACTTCATTTACCTTTTTATAAAGTGCTACAACCTGGCCCTATAATTCACTCCCCCTCCCACCTCCCCTGGAGCAATCATGAAGTTGAAGTCAGCACTTCAGCAGCAAGAGCAAAAACTTCTACAAACAGAGTTAAAGAAGAGTTCCACTTACTGAAGAGTAAGTAGCTGGCTATTATAGTTGGCAGAGCGTATTACTAGAGGAATACATAATCGCATGTGAATGTGCACATAGAATTTATTAAATTATGATCAGTTCTTTTTTAATTTCCTAAATGTTCCTGTTGTAACCGGATCTATCCAGCGATTACAAGAGAACTTGCTGTTCTGGTCAGAAAGCACAAGGCCAAATTCTCCCTTCTCATACATCCCAACATATTCTTGCCTTCCAAGGAGCTGCCTGACTGAGAATAAAGTTGTTTCAGAAATATTTCAGCTGTGTGTAGCGGTTTAATAAAAAGCCTGGGCTGTGGAAAATACCTAGCATTTTTCCACTATGGAGAAATTTTAATACTCCTTGCAAACCTCAAGAAAATGTTCTTAAACCATCCTCTTTCCCCAAAGAACACAAATATGTGAGATGAGAAATTTTCCTTTGCAATTACTCATTTCCAGTCACAGCACTCACAAAATAAGAATCGTACTGGAACTGATATAAGGATGTTTCCACTTTTGGTAATTTGGTTAGTAAGCATAATCTTGGAGTATTGCATTTTAGCAGCAAAGGCTTTTTTTTTGTTGTTTATTTTCCTTAAATTTTCAACAAGCACACATTTTTTTCAAAGGATGTTGTTTGTTCAAATTGGTGGAAGGAAGTTAACACTATATAGGAAGTGTTCATTTTTTTTGCAGGTAGTAATGAAATAGTTAAGTGAAGCCACTGTTTTTTTCCCAACGCACTACTTTCAGAAATAATAAATTGAGGTTGTGAAGGAAAGCCTTTTTATTGAAAAATATACACCTAACGGTAAAATTCTTCCTGCACTCTAATCCAGCTAGCATTTTTGTTACAAAAAAACCCAAATTAATATTAATCATTTCTGTAGCACTGTGTGAGTTATCAGTTCTGGTATTTTATTTACGTTTCTAATATGCAGGAGCTGCCTCTCAGTAGCAACCCCATCAAACACTCCATGATATACTCCATTCCTTGCTGAGACCTACTAATGCAATGCAGGATTTGCAGCTACTTAAACTAAATCTACACAGGACTGTTTCTTAGGGTAAATGCTTGCACACTAAGGGTTAGTTACATGATGCATTGAATTCAGTGAAGAAAGTGTGGTAAGAAATTTATCTTTCCCAATTTTCCACCATTTCATTCTCATTTTCTACTCACTCATTTAGGCCTCTATAACTACTCCTGGGACTGAGTTGTAAACAGGGTTACTGAAATGATCCAGGTTGGAAATAAGTCTTCAAAACCATTAATTTGAACGTGGATCATTTCAGTTGTTTCATTTTTAAGAGGAGCAAATGGCTGGGGTAGAATGATGGTGGGGATTTTTCGAGGTGCTCCCTGGCCCAGCGACTGCACCCCAAGGGCTTGCGTGCTCCAAAGGCTATCCCAGCCCCACTGGGGCTGCAAAGCTAAAAAGGAAGAAATCACACGGAGCTTTTACTTTTTACAAAAGTAAGACATAACCCTGCCTTCCTGGCTGTGCCTTGTCTGCTTTGTCACTGTGACACTACTTGTTTCATGGTTGAACGGATTCATCACAAATATCTGTGTACTGCAAGCATGGCTACAGGCTGTGCCTTCCATGACGTGCCATCAGCGAGCGCTGTGTTGGTGATGGAATTAATGCACCAAGGCAGGAGTTTCAATATAGGTGTCCTACCTAAACTAACAATTTCTGGGAGAAAAGGTGATGGCTGCAGCTAATAGAAGCTAATGCAATGTTTTACAGGCCTGTGAAATACCAAGTCTAATTATTGGAGCTGTGCAGCAAAGTAATGAGGAGCTTGAAAATGTAACTGATAAGCAGTGCCATTATAGGCTAATGAGCGGGATGTTTGTGGCATATTGAAGGACTAATGAAGGGCTGCAAAAGATAACTGTGGTGGTGTATAGTGAGACTATGCAGAGTAGGAATGTTTAAATACAGCACTGAAAGATACATATTGTATACTAAAGAGACACTGCTGATAGCTGTTGGAGTTTAAGTGCATATGTGTATATTGTACAGAGTAAGTAATTAACCAAAAAACAGTACACAATAAATGCATGACAGAAGACACCAGTAAGGGAAAACATGATAGAGTACATATTAGATAGCTTGAATTTCTGCACCAAGTAACACCCCTATCCATATATAGACCTCTGTTTATCACCTTCCATGTTCCCTCATAAGAAAACATGAATGGTTCCTGTGCCATGTGAAGCTTTGTGTCAGGACAGCTCTGAGACAGGGTAGTTCTTAGAAAATGTGGGCTTTGAAACACTTTCTGAAAAGGTAATTTCAGCATCAGGGTAGAAAGTTGTAGCCTGGCATGCCAGAATGGGGCACAGTCAGCCCAGGTACCATGTAGTGTCAGGGGAGCTGGTTGGCAAACCCTCAGGGGAGAAGACAACGTGTAGCATTATTTGGCATTTGTCTTCTGTGATTTTTAAGTATGTTGCAAAAAAAGGCCATGTCCTATTCCTCACTGTGATGTTAGTAACCATAGTTCCTGAGGAAGGATCTGACTCCCTAAAGTCACCTAGTAGGGAAATCCTTGTTTTCATTATCAGCTACAGGGGACTGGTTTTCCCTGTTGGTGCAGCCAGTTGTATTGGGTATATTTAATGCATTGAATAGACGTCCAGTTCTAGAATTTGTGACTTTTTGATGCTCCTTGAGTTCTCACTTGATATGAATGCAGCTTTTCAGTGTTTTGGTTTCCTTTGGGTTTTTTTCTGTGGATTTTTTAAAGTCAGTATTTTATAATCAAATATATATCTACAGGTCATTAAAAAGCCACTAGGAAGGGCCATCTGTCCTTTATTGTACTCCCAGGTAGTGACCGAGACTGTAGGGCTCTTCATGTGCACATAATACCTATAAAAATGGGAAGCAATCTCTATAGCTGTATAAACACAGAGTTGTACCCTGTTCTGTACTCATCAGAGCATTACAGAGCAGATCGCTTCAGCCAAAAAGGCTGTTGTGATGATGCACAGTTCTTGAAAATATCTATGTTACCAGCATATGTGATCACTATATATTATCAGTAATGAATTGGTAAGTAAAAACAGGATGCGTTCATCTTTGTAGTGCTTTTGGAAAAAAAGGTAAACTCTGTATTGCCTAAATTTGAAGTTAGTAAACTGTTTACCTATTAGCTCTTGCCTATGCCATTGATTCTTTACTGGAAAACTGATGAGTAATCTGTTAATTGGATTGCTAGCAGTCATACCCTTCTACAGCCTTTGGAGAAACTTTCATCTGCATGAATTCCTCAATATGCGAGTCAGATATTGGAACCCAACATTACAATATGTTTCTACTCTGAAGAAAGGCTTTGGGGCTTGGGGTTTCTTTTTGTTGTTGTTTAAAAAGATTTTATGAGGTTAACCATTGTCTCTGCAATTTCCACATTGTACGTGTAAGAGCCCTTCTGGACTGTTTAAGTAATGGCAATACATTAGTGTACCACTTCTTTGATGATATTCCTCTGGTTACTTTCTTTTCAATAGGTTTGTCCTCTCATTTATTGTTGGAACTTCTGATGTGTCTGTTTTAGATACTCAGCAGCCTTCATTATTCTATCCTATAGCTACCTATCTTCCTTACAGACGTTTGAGGTACAGGAGATAGCGTTGTCTCTATTTTCAGGTGAGGGACTAGAACAGGAAGGTAATCCTGGTTTTAGATGGAAGTATGTGATGGACCAAGAACCTAAATTAATTTCTCTTGCACTTTAAAGTTTGTGATGTAAATACCAGATTGCTCTTCTGACCAAAAGGAGGGAAGAAGAGAAGACATTTGCAATACAGTCTGGAGAAAATTAAGTGGGAAGTAGTCCAGTGAGCGTTATGCACAGATCCACTCATCCTTGATACTGTCATGTGCATCTCAATGGAATCTTTTTTTTTTTTCCAACAGCTTAGAATAATCTAGACCAGCAGATATTTCCTATGCTTTTTTCCAAACATTTTCTTTCTGTTTTGCTAGTTAAATATTCTATGAGTCATTTGAAATCTCTTCATTGTTGTCTTCCAGGATTTTCAGTTACTAGAGCTTGTATAGCGTGGCTCATTTGGCTAGAAAGGAGCTTGAGTTAATTTTCAAGGAGAAAAGGTAAAGGAAATCTGATCAACATGTGTATTAAGTGTTCCAACCATTCTCTTTCCAGTGCATCTCTTGAATTCATTAAAAATAAAAGAAAACAGGGAAGGAGGGATTTGCAGTTGTCATTTTCTTTGAGTATTGAATTTGACTTGGGAATGCAATTTTGATCTCTAAAAATTTTCATTAACATCTTACTGTATACATTTTAATGTTTCTTATATATATGTATTTTAGTATATACTTGTAAATATCATCTGGAAAAACAACTAAGCAGTACTGAATCATATCTGTGAGTCATCAGTGGAGAGCTGTATAGTGATAGTGATGTTTAGACAGGCAAACATTTGGTTCATGGTTTTTTTGGTATCTGTTAAATTTCTTCTTTCTCAATATTTCTGTTGGAAGATGTCCAGACTCAGCATTTAGGTACAGTTCCAAATTATGTTAGGCATAGATTTATTTTAGCTCAAATGTAAAAAAGTTACATTTTAAAGGACGAGTCACAGATTTCCTCAGAGTTTAGGGGCTTGGGAAGTTTTGTTTCACCAGGGTACCTTTCTGTACCATTTGGAAGTTTTCCCAACTATCATTTGAGCTCACAGTATTAAAACAAGCTAAAAAGACATAATTCTGTCTGTGCTGTGATAGCATTGTTTGATGTTGATAATTCTTAATTCAACATGCCGTTGTAACAGTGACAAGTGATTTTTCCTTAAAGAAAAAAAACCCCAAGAACGGCACATATTTCAGCAGATGTACATGCTTTCAAAGAAGCTATTACCCAGCTATGAGCCCTGTTGGGTTGTGTGATGTCTGGATCAGTACATGAGTAATCATGTCATTTCAGCATTTGATGGTCCTACCTGTCCTGAATGGCCCGTCACCTGAATACTGAAATATGTGTTTCCACTGGGTTTTGCTGTACTAAGAAACATCCATGCAATCTGTAGCCTGTAGTTCACAGGTGGATAAGCAGCAGCCAGAAGCAGCTGTGGATAGCTTACTGCGTCCCCTGGAATGTCTCACAGAAAGCCAAAATGGTCACTAACTGCATCCAGATCACTCAGAACCACGGGTCAGGCCCATCTTTAGGAAATCAACCTTTAAACTTCTTGCTCTGGTTTATGGAGTTGTGCTGTTGTGCTACCACTGCAAATAAACCATCCTATGGAAAGAGGTTTTAATCTTCTTATCAGGTACATGTGTATCTTCTTTCCGTTATACCTTGAAATATCTTTCAGTGAATTTTTAGGGAGGAAATATCCCGATAAATACAAGTGGGTCATTTGTGGGTTTTTTTCCCCCTCTCCTTAACACTTTTGACACAGCACAAGTTTGGGTTTTAATACACAAAAAAAAATCTCTGTATCACTGGAAGAGCATAGAGGGCTCCTCCTCTCCTGAATTTGGTACAAACCATATTTTGTGCTTCTTCTTAATATATTCTTGAGATAGGCATGCTGTGAGATCCCAGAATTCATCCTCCCTGGCTGTGTCTGTAGCCCAGTAGTGCAATTACAGGGAATTCTGTCCTAGCTACAAAATGTTAATTCTTTATATAGGCAGAGTCAGGAACTTGAAATTTATATTTCAGGTAAAAAAGTTGTGGTGACCTGTTTTCTCTGGATTATAGCAGATTTGGAAAACCAATTCTTTTGGACAGTGCTTCCCTTGAATGATGTCCTTGAACTATGGCGTCTTGTATGTAAATGTTTTGAAGAGTAGCTGACATTCCTGGGCTCCCTCAAGGCTATAGTAAAAAAGATCTAGGAGTCTGAATAAATTTCTTCATAGATCCACAGATCTTCTGCCAATCCGGGTGTTCCTGCTTAGGCATGGTGTACATTTATGGATATGCATTAGCCTGTTGTCTCGGATTGGAACTGGATTTTTTTTTTCCCTTTGAGATATCTAATTTGTACCAGAAAATAAAAGTTTTTTAACTATACAGTTTTTCTACCTTTTTCTGAAAATCCCTTAGCTACCTTGGTGTACTCTTTTTGTTACAACTTTATTCTTTTCTTACAGTACTTTTTATATGTCATGAGAATTAGAAGAGGAAGTTTTAGACTGGAACTTTTTGTCTTTGAACTGGCTTATCCTCTTTGGGCTCTCTGCCTGTACTCTTTTCATACCTTGATACAGTTGCTGCCACCATCCCTCCTGCAGTGTCACTCTCCAGTGGTCCCTCTGTATTAATCCTGGGACTGCCTCTTCAAAGTAAATTGGATCATCTTTAAGGTTCAGAGAATTATTTCAGGATGTTATTACTGGGCGAGCCACTGACCCGATATTCTTTCCTCAAAGAGAATAGGCTGGGTTCTGTTTCCATCATACATACTTGTTCTGCATGGTTTCAGAACATCTATCTGAAGTCAGTATTTTAGTCTTTGCTTTAATTTCTTTTCTGTCAAACACCTCTGGCAAATTAGGTTTAGCACTGTCCATCCTATTCCCCTTAGAATTTTAATTAGCTCGGTGCCGAATACCCAGTGCAGTGCAATTGTACATATTTGATTTCTACATAATTATTTGTCAAAACTGAACTGCTGTGATTCCATTAACTTCTGTAATGCATTGCTGTATATCTGCAGGCAAAGCAACATTATGGGGAGAAAAATCCAGATCAAATCCATTCAGATGTGACTATAAAATAGATACACTCTCAACTTCAGGCTGTGAGTGTGGTCTGTGTGTCATCGGCTTATGCCCAGTCATTTTTTGATATGAACCTTTCTTTACTTGGCGTTCCTTAAGGCCTGATCCAAGCATATAGTTCTGTGCCAGATATGCTTGGTGATGCCAAAGACATAGAAAGGTCCTCCATGACCACAGCTGAAAGTTCTTGTATCACATGGAAAGCTGGATGTGTGATGGCAAAGTAGCCGCCTCTGGCTTCATACCACATGCCCTCTGACTTAAGCCAACATCCCCGGTGGGACTGGGACACGGGTGGGCAGAGGGTCGGCACACAGTGCTCATTGCAGCCTGCTCTGGACACCAGCCCCTTGGGGACTGTTCTGCCTCAGGTGGCTTGGACGAGAGCTCAGGCTCTGGGCCACCTGTCAAGGTATACATGCTCAGCCAGGGATTTGATTTCTTATTTTTCACTCTCGCTGTACTTGGTCGTATTCCTACCAGTTTCAGCAGTGACTCCCCTGGGCAAGGACTGTGAGATAACAGAGTCCACCCGGGGAGCAATGAACATGGTAAAATGGGGCTATAGGGCAGAAATCACTGCATACGCAGTCCTCAGTGTCATGCTGGGAGGGACGCAGGTGTCATCCTGGTTCTCTTGGACATGAGTGCTGTTGCATGTTCCCACTTGTTTGAATAACACAGAGGTACTGGGCAAGGCACATTCAGCCCCATTTCTTAAAGGAGATTGTTATTCCAGTGAAGAAAAGGACATACAGAGTGGAAGTCCTCCCGCCAACCATCTGTCCTAGAGAGGGCTTCTTGGTGACAAAGGGACAGGTACCTGAGATGTGTCTGAGTCCCCTTCCAAATGAAGAAAGGATAAAGCTGTAAATGTGGAGAGACCATATGGTGCAATTTGATCCTATACAGAACAAATGAGGCTTCATCCAAAGTGATTTAATTTTGGATGTGACTTGCTTTGAGTTTCAATAACTAACATTTTCCTATACTAACATTTTACTTGTGCATTCTTTTTATACTAGACATTGCAGATACAGGCTCGTAGCACAGATGCCATTTTTCACTGTAGGTTCTTCAGAAATACAAAACAATTTCTGCAGAGTGCCCACATTTGAAATATTCATAGATTTGTGTGGCTGACATACTGATGGCCAAGTACTGAAATTGTTTTTATTCATTCAGAATTATGGGATCCTCTGAAAGAGCCGGAGGAGTGGATGGATACCTTTATTAAATACGAATTCTGGTCCATTGCAAGTCTTCCAGATCTCAGGCCAAATTGTTCTCTTATGCAACACCAGGCTCTGAAGTCAGCTCTTCTTTTTCTGCATAGCTGAGGAGGTGCTGTTAGTACTTGCAGACGAGCCTTTGCTCTGCTTAGCAATTTTTTCCCACCTTGTGGGTGGTGATGGAAAGGTATACGTGTTGTGCTTCTGTCATTGCACGGTGCAGTGTCAGGATGAAAATGAGCACCGCACAGAACTGCAAAATACAGGCAGAACTAGCCATCTTTTTTCAAACCTAGAAAAATATTCTTAGTAGTGGCAAGATTCTTTTAGTTTCTTTCAGCTAACGAGCACTAAAAAGAACAAAAGGATGGCAGAGAAGCATTGAAAAGGGGGGGGGGGGGGGGGTTGCAGAGTTTCAATGCTGAAGCCTTTAGAAGAGAGCACTTACAGATGTTTGATTTCTTTCAGGTCCTCAGATTTTGGGACGTTGTACACAAAGTTGAATCTGCAGCCTGGGATTGCCACTGTTATTGACAATTTCTACATTTGTCCCACCAACAAAAAAAAGGTATGTGGCAAAAAAATGTGGACTTTTTATGGTGCAGCTGAGACTCTGCAACTATGCGAAGTGTGTTTTACAGGTTTTCAGAATATAGGGAAGTAGTTTTCACAAAGTTGCAGGTCACCTTAGGTGAATTTGTGACATATGGAAGTGGGATATTTATTCTTACTGAATAATATAGAAAGGAAGAAATGCCTTGATGGACTATGAAAACTTTTGAGGCCGTTGACTCCTGGAAATGGAGTTTTCATGGAGGTTTCCACAGAAATGGAAAAGCATTTCCTGTAGGCTTTCACACATCCACCTAAACTCTGGGACTAGCGTCCAACCTCTCCATCCTTTATGCACAGGTTCAAAGTTCTTTGGGTGTTCCTTAATATAAAACATAGGGATTGGCCAGGCTGTCATTGAGAATGATGTTTATCCTGTGTAAAACCTTAATTAAAAAATAAAAAAACCCTCTCCTTGAAAGTCTTTCTTAAAAATTGTTCCTGCATCATTACCAAGCCAAAAAGCTTTTCGGGGAGCCTAGGAAGATTAAGTGGACTTTATAAGTGAGAGCAAAATTGACCCATTGAGTATATTTACAATAGATGTTATATTAGAAGCAACAGGAAGAGTGATTATGAGAAAAAAAGCAGTAACAACCCTTCTATGTCTGCAAAACGTCGGTAATTTAAATGGCAGGAATTGTGAAATACATTGCAAATAACACAAGCACAGTAGGTCTTTCATGAAATAAGAACTTTCTTGTGATAAGGGCCTTTTAACTCCAGTGTAATACAGAAGCATTGATTTCATGCAGGGGCCACCGATTGGAAGGACAATGTTAGTTGTGTTTATCTGTCTGTTCTGCTTAATCAAAAATCAGTGGAACTCAGTGAGGCTGGCTGGATGATTAAGTACATATTTTATTTCTCTTGCAATTGTCACTGGAGTTGTTGCGCCCAAGCTATGCTATGCCTGAGCTCAGTAACATATTTTTAATCTACTGCAAAGTCAGAAATTATTTTTTTGTTTCTTGAAGTGGAACTACCACCAAGCACAAAGTTCAACAGACTCTGTGTCTCAGAGATAAGATCTACTGGTGATTTCAAGTCCAAAAGAATAAAAAAAATCTTTAGCCATTCCAGTTTTGGGAATAAAAGCTAAAAGTAAGAGACAGATGAGAGCTCTGTGGAAGATTTTTCGCAGCTCACCCAGCTCCAATATAAAAGCCTGCATAAGCAGAGGAGGGTCAGTGACAATGTGGTTGTGCCAGTTGTCTGGTTAAGATCACTGCTGAATTTCAAGCCTGAAGGATAAACCAATGTGCACAAAAAAATCTCATGTTAACCCTGTCTTAGAAAAATCTATATTCTGCTCAAGACAATTTGAAGTTCTTAGAGATACAAAGCCTGCTTAATAACCGAATATCATATTGGAATCCATTTGTTAGAGAAAGTGTCTTTGGGTAGTCATTAAATACACTTTTTTATGCTGAGATTTGCTTCTGCGAAGGTGTTGTTCAGTAGTATACAGACAATAAAAAAAGCAGAGCAGAAAGGATTTCTGGGCCTGTAAATGATGCCAGAGGCAGACACATTTATACATGCAAATATACATACATACATACATACATGGTACAAAAATAGTGAAAGCATTGGAGTTAAATTCTGTAGCCAGCAGCATGAAACTGGTCTTGGAGGTGTTGCAGTCTCATGTGGCAGGTAAGGAGGAAGTCTCCATGTCATAAGAACCTTTTCCAGTTGTAATGGCAACTTTTCTGGTGTTGGACATTTGGTTAGGACACTAACTAAGACTACCAGCTGATTTCACAAAAGTTATTTAGAAAGATGGAAGAAAGACTCCCTATCCACCCATTTCAGCCCAATGGCAGTAAGGTGGGATAGTACATTTAGAGCTCTGACTCCCTTTTTTGAGCTGAGCAAAAGTCTCAGGGTTTCACTCGTTCCTGATGTGACGAGACTTCAGATCATTGTGGTATGGGTATTCATCAACCAGTTCACATCTTTTGCAATGTGCTGAAAACGGAAACTGCGCTGGAGTGCTGACCATGCGTACTGGAACTGAGAATGCACTTTAAATTTAAAGTGTAAGTAAGTAGTCTCATGCTACCACTTAGCATTGAGAGACTGGGAATATTCATGAAAGCAGAGATAAAAGGCATGGATGGGGATTTTTTGAATACTTTGCATATTAAGCGTTACTCTATGCTTTCACTCTGTTTACCCATTGTAGAGCTCATCTGTGGAAGAACTGATACTGCAGATTTAATGCTTATCATTTCCATCTCAATGTCATCAGAGCATTAACCTCACCTGGTTTTAGCTTTGTGCAATTTAGGTGTCTAGTCAAACCCTTTCCCTCTGCAGTCAATGGAGAAATGTGGGTACCTCCAAGCCGTCCATCCTATTAAAGTTGTAGTTCTTCGTAATCGTGAGAGTAAGACTGAATGATCTTGTGGAGGTTCCTGTAAATGACTTTGTGACTATTGTGGGCCTGAACAGAGTCTCACTGCAGCGTCCCACAAAGACATACAGAGAGATGGAAGACTATTTTTGTTTTGGAATGCAATTAGACAAAATATTTGCTAGAATGCTCCTTTGGTTCCTGGACTGACATTATTTCTTCAGTTTATTTCTGCTGGTATACCAGCTCCTGATGTGACTTAGACTTAGAGTTTCACTCAACATGCCTCCACTCTGTGAGCTGCAGTTATACCATTCACACCAGTGGACTCACAAGTGAGCTTTGTGCAGCAAATGTGAAATTGTGCTGGAAATTTTCAGTCCCTATGAATTGCTCTAGTTTGCATTTTCTTAAGATGGATTGAAAAGGAAAAAAAGTTCCTATACATCTTATCTTCCCTACCCCGTTGTTTAAGAAGTTGAAATTCCACAGAATTATAATGCTGTTTGTGAAGAAGTGTGTTAGCAGATGCAGAGAGTACAACAGCATCCTTTTCACGTAGCGCTCCATGGAAAAGAGATTGTATAAAAAAAGAGCCAAATTACATGGTAAACTACAGCAATGCTGGGCACTTTGAACTAGCTGGTGGAAGGAATTTATAAACCGTACTAAATCTGTGCAAAGAAGCAGCAGATTCCTTTTATCTTTAACCCTTCTATGAACAAGTTGTGATGAGTACTGTTCATGTGTCTAAGAGACAAATCAGGAAGGAGTTGTATCAAGGTCCTGTCTACACAATCTTTTGATGATCAGGTAAATTCACTCAGGCTGGGTCTTTCTCTGGCTGAATGCAGCAGAACTCTGATGCAGAAATTGTGTTGCTGTGGTTACCACAGGACTCAAGCTACGAAACCCAGTTTTGACAAGAAATGATGACAAACCTCTGGGGGCAGAGCGTCAGAGGGCTTTGTGTATCACTCTGAATGGGTCTTTCTGGTGAAATCACGGGATGGAGGCGTGAACTGTGGCTGTATTGTTTGTGATTCAGAGCTGAGTTGCAGTCAGCCAGCAGCACCAGTAGAAGGCATTTGCACCTACCTGCAAAAGACTGTGTAGGCTCACCCTAAATGCTATGAAACAGTAGAGTAATAGGCGAGGTAACTCTGTAATTAAGAGTTCACGCTTTCTAAGGATGCATTAATATTTGTTTTGCATTCTGGCTGGTTTTAGTGTAGTATAAACCTGCAACAGAAGACACTGAAACTGTTACTCTGACATGGTTTTGGAAGTTGTAGAGTTATGAAGCTGAGTTCTGCTATGTAAGCTGTCTGATGCTAACTTATCGATTTGAAGCACTTTTTCATTGATCTCTGACATAAAATAGCCTTACTCTATGCAGGCCTTGAAGCGCTGTGCATTGATAAGGGGTGTTCCGGCACTTTAAACAACAGAACTGATGTAATTATCTCCTTTTCGGTATTTACTCTATGACGATAGTGTCAAATAGTGCAGGCATCCCATAATGTACCATGTGGGGGAAATGATTTGATTTGTATCCTCTTTTTCCAAAACAGCATTCTAATTATGATTTGGAAGTGAGGCACATGATTCATGAAGTGTGGGGTTATGCTTCCCATAGTGTCAATCTGGTGTTGGCTGAACAAAGTAAATTCTTTCTACAGAAGACAAAAGTTAGCAGAATTCAGCTTCGCTGAGCTAAATTATCAACAAAACCTCCAACATTTTTAAAGGGCATATATGCTGTTGGATGTGGAAATTACATATTTCCTTTAATTCTGTTTGTATAATGTTGCTGGGGAGGAGTTGCATTTTTTCCCACATTCAGCACATCTTTTAATTTTAATTGGTCCTAATGCAACTGATGCATCCATCCTTCTGTTTATAGGCTTCTGGAAAAGAGGCAGCTAAGCAGTGTATATTCAGGCTTTTCATAAGCCTTCATGTTGATTGTGCATACACTGACTTATTAGTTAAATGGGTTGAACACGTACATTTCCCAGCTGTCACAATAACCAATAGATGCATGTTTTTCCAAACTCAGAGGCAAGATGACAAACGTGTATTCTTGCTTGACAAACCATGCAGAAATAGTAATAAGGATATAGGCTATTCTGTACAATATTTTAACTCCTGATACTTTAAAACAGTATAAATTACACATGATCACAAAAGGGTATTTGCCACAGCTATAAAAGCATTTCCAGAGATGCAACTGGCTTGAGCAATGTTTGCAAGCACTTACAGGTAAATGCAATCCTACAGCATTTTGACATTTGTCTTTCAGAGCAAAACAATTGGTAGTGGAAGTTGTCAAAATGCAGTAAGACTGTATTTACAAGGAATAATTCTACTCAAGTATCAATTTCCTTAGAGACCATTCCAGAGCGTCTGCAAACATGCAGAGCAGAATTATCTTACACTTTTATTAGTAGAAGTTGTCAGCTATGGAATATTCCTTTCAATAACCCAAGCAGTTACTTCAGGAAGGTTTCACTGTGAAATTGCAGAATATGAGTCTGTATGCATCATCTCTCTACCATGATGCGTTCTTTCCTTATAAGCGGTGTCACCATTCAGTTTTATTCTAGCGATGCACCACATGAGCACTGATGTAACCTGACGGCATCACTTTGCTATAGACTTCTGTCTGGGAGTGTTCAGTGCATCTTCAGATTTTCCAGACGCTTCCAGATATATGCCAAGTAGTCACATTTTTTTCCATCCATGTTTGCTGGTAAGTGGATTGTTGTGAGAGGCAGTCCTAAGCAGAAATCCCAGCTTTTATTCACACACAGTTGATAAGCAGTTGCCTAGTTGATGGTCAATCTAGGAAGGTATTAAATGCAAGTGGAACTAAATAGGTTAAACCAGTCAGAGCTTTCCTTGAGCTGTTAGCTGGGAGTCAGAGGTTCATGCAGCCCCACTGAAACCACGCTATGCAGGGAGAAGATTTGATGGATGCTATTTGATGGGTTGTGAGTACATGTATGTGGAAAAAAGTATGATAAAGCTTTGAGAAACAAAGAGTAGAGCAGTTGAAAATTTAAAACATACATGGAACAATCACTAGGAATCTGGCTATTAGAAAAGTATTTGAGCTAAGTACTCACTAAATGGAGGCTAGGAACTACAGCTTTCCCCGTCTGACTGATCCCTGCTATGTTTGAGAAACCAGGGCTTTTTCACACTTTGTGTGTAAACAGGGCTGCATCAAAAATGTATAACTCTTATGTGATTTTCATATTCTAACTCCTTGTAACACCTCCAATAAATCAAAAGTAGTAGCAGTGTTACTGTTTTATTTAGGTATACCCTCTCTCTTAAACAGTAGACTATGAATGCATTTCCTGCGTGCCGGAGAAAGGTTTGGTTTCCACAAAAATATTGCAGACACTTTCTGTGCATTTCTCCATCCTGGCCTTCTACATACAGAGCTAGAAAAGAATCCCCAGCTCTTGTTGATTAGATGCACTGTTGTCTTTGCATACTTTTCTGCATACATGTCTGCCAAAACATTGAACCATGCAGTCTGAAGCTGCCTCTAAACCCTTTTGTTTCAGTTCTGCTCCCTTCGTCCTATAAACATTTTATAGTCCAGCACCTGGAGTAGACTGTTGTCAAAGGCTGCACTTATTTTAAAAAAAGAAAAAAAAAAAAACAACCCCCCAAACCAACAAACCTGGGTAACAATGCAAGTGAAGAGTAGACAGCCATGATGAGTGTGTAGGTTTGCCATAGTATCGTAGTATGTAGGATGGTTACTCATCAAGGTAGAGGGTGTATGAGCTAAATGGGTGCACACTTGAACAGACGTTCTGTGTTATTGTTCTATCCTATAATTTATTTGATGCTTAATGTAGAGGTTCCAATTGAAGTTTTTTAAATTGACCTTCCGCTGTGATTTTGTAGCCTAATGTGCAACTTTCGCTTGCTTTTGTGCTCAGGCATACAATTATTCTAAGGAAAAATAGTCCTGTCTTTACTGCACACTTATTACAGATCCTTTTGTTCTGTTTTTATGAATTTCCTGTCTAAAACTCATTAATCATAAAAGCAGACCAACAACTACCAAAAAGCTGTAATGTTAAATTAAGTTTACTGTAGTGAAGCCAAAAATAAAAAGACTAGTTGGTGGGAGTACAACATAAAAAAGATTTATGTGAAAATGGAAAAGACCTGTGAGCAAGTGTTAAGAGACCATTGTGCATATGATTCTGCACTTGAGAGACATCCATTTCCCTCCCGGTAATTCTGGGACGAGAAGGAATTCAAGCATCATATTTTCAGCAAGATTTTATTTCCTATTATGATGAGAAGGGGTCATTGCTTGGAGAAATAAGAACAGTCAATCAAGTGCATATAGTAGAAAGCAGGTCTGAAGCTACCCTGACCACCTGCGGTCATGAGTGGGTGGCTGGTCAGAGCCGTAAACTGGAAAGCATGGTCTTCCACACCAGAGAGGTTTTTAAGATCTGGGATTTTGATTTGTATGTCTAAAAATAAGGGCAATTTTGCAAAATTTAGACAAGGCTGTCATTTTACATTCCTTTATTTTAAAATGTAGATTCTTATACCTGTGCCCAAATCTAAATCTGAGCCATATGCCAGAGAAGAATCTAGGATGGTGGTGGTAGATTTGCTGTGAAGAACACTAAGCAGGTTGTATGTTTCCCTTGTCCGGCCTGCCCGTGGGCTCATTGGCCTGAAATGACTTCTTAATTCCTCCTCTGCTTGAGGTAAGCACTGGGGGGAAAACCAAAATCAGCTAACCAACCAAAATTGTCTGCGGTAGGTCTCTAGACCTCAGTGAGACCTAGGCTTTTGTCCAGCATGGCAGAGACTTTCTTGTGTCCTAGCTAGAGCTACAGCTGTCTTCTAACCAACAGCTCTGAGGATCCTGCACATCTTTTTTGAAGGCTGTATGTTCCCATGAGAATACAGTGCTGATGCAATATGGAGCTTGCAGATTTAAATATAACAAAGAGTCAAATTATAATATATGGGATAATGTCCAAAGGAGGAGGTGTCCGTATTAAGAGTGAATAAAGAGTTAGCAATTCAGGTCTGCATGAAACCTGTGACAGATAAAACCAGAAAGGAAGAGGTGGTCATATCAGTGGTGCTGAGTCTTTGCAAAAGGAAAGAGGAGAAAAGAGAGAGAAGGTAATTGTAAAGAAGAAATGGTAAGGGATTAGTAATAAACACCTTACGGTACTTAATAAGTATTTAATTGGTTGCCCAGTGTGCTAGGATGGAATGTGTACAGTTAAGTTTATAGAACAGAGTCAGGTTTCTGCTAAAACTGGCATACATGAGGTGAGGTTTTTCTGTGATTAATTTAGATTATTTCTATCTATTGCAATTATCCTGTGTGTTGAGATTACTTTTGTCTAATTATTTACTGAGCATGACAACATGCCTAGAGGCATGTATCAAGGTTCCCGTGTTACTGAAGGGAGGAAATTGGGAACTCCTTCATCTTAACTCGGAGCCTAACCACAGCAATAACTAACCACTAGGACAACGTTAAGGAGGTTATATGAAAACTTCTAAACAGTATTTGGAGAAAGATGAGTAATACCGTTCAGGAGGTCTCCAAGGACAATGAACAGTAGATATATTCCCTAGATAGCCCCAAAATAATGGTGTAGTGTGTTTGAAACATATTCATCATGCTTGCATGGATCTTCTGCATCTCCCGGAGACCTGTGCGTTTCCTCCTCATTTCCCCAGTGATGGAACAGCAGCATGAGTCCCAGCTTCCACTCTTTGTGCTCCACTAGCTTTTTCCAATCTACTGATGTGTCAAATTCTGCTTCTCTTCACTGCAGCTGTTTGACTTCCCTCCGCTTGTGCTGACCACACAAACACCTCTTGCTCTCTCAGGAGCAGAGATGCAGCAGGATTTTTTTCCCTGGGGGTGGTGTGGAAGCACAGTGGAAATGAGCTGGGTTTAAATTGCTTTCACAACCAGTTTGCAGGGCTGGCAGCATGCTTGCCCCACTGAGAATCCCCGTGACTCCTACCACCTTACACTTCTAGGAATGAAACTGCTGCTTAAACCAGCCAGCTGCTGAAATCTTGCTGTCACGGCACGAATATTTCTACAGGACTCCTAAACTGCTGTGAATCTCACAGTTATGTATGACGGTGATTTTGTTTTTTCCACCCTCTTTGTGGCATTTACTAGAAGGGATAAACGTAACTGTTTGCTGACCTGTTTCTAGTTCTGAAATTAGCCCTGATTCCCAGTAGCTCCAGCACTCTGCAGCAGTGAACTTCTACTGAAAAGGCAGGACCTGTGTGACAAACATGTTTTAATCATGTCCTTCTCATGCAGCCTTTACACATTTATTTGAATATAGTCTTCAAAAATTCATGCAAACATAAACCAGGATTTTTTTAATTTTTTTTTTTTTTCTCATTTCACACTATGTGTTTCTGTCAGGCAGAGAAAGTTTCTTACTTCTGGAAACTGAAATCTCTTTTGTGTAACTCAGCTACCTCTGAACCCTTCTTGAGAGTGGTCTCTTTCAGGCTTGTGCTAGAGACAGATTTCTTCCATCTGTGGGAGTAACTCGTGCACTGGGTTGCTGTTGTCTCTTCATACCAGAAGATTGCTATCAGATGAGCAGTGGATTCTTCATAATTCCTCATTTGGTTTTGAGGTGGGATCTTCTGCAAGCCTGTTATATTTTCTGTCTAACCACTATTTCTCTCTCCCCACTTTTTTCATCATGATTTTTTGCAACCTTTAATCACTTCTTTCTGTTCTTCCATTTCTGAATCTCTTTCCAGTGCTTTCTTGTTTTCCCGCTTTTCTTTCTTCTATTTCTGAGCATTATACGTTTTTGCACCTCACTAGTCATTTCTGGACAAAATGAAACCTTTTTCTTTCTTTATTAACAAAAAATATTATTCAGAAGAATGTAGCTAATGGTCTATGTTTCTATTTAAAAATCATAATTTTATTGGGATAATAACAAAACTGCTGACACTTCCCTAAATATAATTCATAAAAGGAATCTCTTCAACAGCAGTGGTAGGATGATTTGATCAGGGAGCTGTTAGCCAGGACCTGACTTCAGTTTCTATGACCTTGAGCAAGCCTGAGCCTCCCTGAAGCCTGATTTCCCATTGCCTCGCACCTTGTAATATCATTTGCCTTGTGCCAAACCGCTGTGACATGCCACGATTTGACAGTCTACCTTGAGGTCAGATTTTGCAAAAAGTACAGAATCAGTCTGGTTTAGCTTCCTTATTTATAAACTTAAGACAATGATACTGAAGTCTGCAGAGCGCCTGTGATCCCTAGATAAATGCTGAGTATTTTTATGATCCCATTTTGAGAGGAATGCCTGTTTATAAGGTGTTTTTTGTGTCACATCCCTACAGTACTGAACAGCATTTTAAGATTTGCAGCATGCTGAAAATAATTGTTAAAAATATTTTTTTCCAAGATTGTTTTGCATTTATCAGGCATGGCTGGCTCAGGACATAGGTAATAATTTGAATATGATGCTAGTACTTCTATTCTTACATAAATGAGAAAATTAAGCTACTTGCCCCAAACAGAACAGAATTAATTTCTGCTGCAATTGCTGGACCTACAATTTACAGGTTTACAATCCTATTCCGAGTCCTCTAAATGATATTACCAGCCTGGACATTTAAATGGCATTTAGATTTGACTTTAAAATGCTCTTATTCTTTTCTAGAAGACAGTGAGTCTACGCAAGGAGATCTGGTGGAAGGGTCTGGCGAGGAAAGTGCCTGAGGTAGCATTGAGGAATTGTGGAGTGTTTATCTTGTAAAGCTTGGTGCCAAAAAGGACAACTGCTAGTTGCATAAGAAGCTGTGCTTTCAACGTAACTATGACTACAGGAATCGGGCCGGGATCACCGGGAATAAGCAAACATCTCCTGTCAATTTAAGATATTAAATGCACTGGAGACATTCTTCTTTAGTGCTAATATATGTCCTGTTCTTTTCATTCAGCCATACCTGTGAACTACTTTTATTCCACATTGCGTCACTTGATAGGATTTTCTGTGTTTAAGTGCTTTTACAGTTTGTTTGCGATGCAGCGCAGGCAGGCATAAATTAGTGTGGGTTTGGCTAAAGGTTCAAGTCTGTCCAAGAGAATAATAGTGTCTTGCACTTTGTTCTTTCTGTGGGCTGCAGCAAAAGCAATGGTTTTCTTACTTGCTGCATCTGAAGGGTCAAGAAATGCTTTTCTGCTCTGCAAGGTGCTCTAACACAGGAGCAGGAGGTCTGGGCCTCCATTTTTTACATTTTTGCTAGGTGGAGCTCAGGGATACGGGGTTTCTGCTGGGCATTGGGATTGTGAAGCCCAAAGGTCTCTCTAAAACTCTCCCACACTGTATATTATTGCAAGGTCCAGCCATAACTTTTCACTTGACTCAGGCAGACAAAGTCTATAAAACTGTCCTTTCTGGAATAAAGTGCCATTCAGGAGGTAGTAATGTTCCATTCCAATATTGCTTGGTATATTGTAAGACCACATTAAAACCAGTTGTGAGTTGTACTCTGCCATAAGGTCTCAAAATATATGGGCGTAGATGATTCAGTGTCTCCTGTTAATAGCTTTGGGAATTCTGAAGAGGTTGTAGGATTTCCCTTTCACAGATGTGGACACAGAAAGATGTAAATGACTTTCCTGGGAAAGAAAGGAGAGAAATTTAATAATACACCAGATGTCTAAGCCAGCCTCTCAGCTTCAAGCACAAAACTATCCTTTTGCCCCTCAACAAAATAGTAGATTAATTAAATCAAATGCATTTTACCAGTCAAGGGAGAGTATGGGCTTGTAGAAAGTCCATTCTTGCCATAAATATTATCAACAGTCACATACGAAACCTTATTTTTGAAAAAAATCAGAATGATTAATATTTCCAGAATGAAGGACTGAAACATGGGAATTATTTTCATAATTAGCTTTAAGCAAGGACTGACTAGACTTTTTCTACTTTTTTGTGTTATTTTTTTGGAAGACTGAATGGATAAATACACAGAATTTGAAAATGTGACTTCTGAGCCAAATTTCATTGTAACCGTATGGAAAGGTAATCTGTGATGGTAATGAAAAAAAGTTTTAAAGCTTTTCTGCTGTGTTAGAGGCATTTTGAACTGCATCTCTAAAAAGTTACACTCAGGAAGAAAGAAGGTAGCTAAATTTATGTCTAGGACCTTAATTCTAGATATGCTGTTGGAAAACATTGGCCCTGTGTTTCTGCACAATTCATAGAATTCACTTTTTCGTACCACTTATCTATTATGAACCAGTTACCACGTAAAACGTAGCTGGTTTAGGATAAGGTCAGAAACGTTTATCAATACTTTGAAAATTTCTGAAAAAAATTATATCCCAATTTACAGATGAAAATAAAAACTGAAAAAGGTTGATGGAGCCAAGATAAGGAAAAATAGATGAGATTAACTGAAATATTTTGTTTAAATTGTGACCCTTTTAAGTGTAGCATTTTAAAGGTATGTCAAGGTTTACTTATAAAAATGATAAATACTCCAAATAAGATTTATTATTTGAATAGGGAAACTTGTCAAAATTGAAATGTGTGTTGGAAAACATTGAGTTTGCCACATCAGCATTTTCCGACCAAAATTTATTTTTTTCTGAAAGTACCCTGGCAGTTTAATGTTCAGTAAACTCCCAGAATCACATACTTTTTTTTTTTCTCTGAAAGCTGGTAAATTTTTGACTTACCTAATATTTATATGACTCTGAGTTTATCTCAAAGCTATAATGTACTCTGCTTTACCTATATATTTTTCTCTCCATGAGATTCTTCGATTTGGTAATAAGGGGTTTATCCCCTTCCCCCTTGTTTTTTAAACTGAGATATTAAGGGCCAAATTCATTAGGCTGATGCTCACAGTCTGCAGGTGACACTGCTATGTTTTTCTCTTTTCCTGTATTCAGTGGTCCATGATTCAGGTAATTGCCAGTTATTTATTGGGTTTGAACTTTCTGACAGCACACTGGGTTTTGTTTGTGGTGGTTTTTTACCTCCTCTCTCACCTGCCCTCTTTGACTGGAGCAACTACTGCAGCTTGTCGGTGCCTGAGGTTGGGCACTTTGCTGTTCCTTAATGCTGCTCTGTCACCTGCCACTGCATTTAAGCCATGTTCACAGACTAAGCTAAATATCACACAGTTAAAATCCAGAGAGAGGCTAAATCTCATGCTGGCGTGCTAGTTCATGCTAGCAAATAAGTTTATTTAAAAATCGCCAAGTGATGTGGTGGCAGAACCCAAAAGTCCCCCTTTCTGCCTTCTCTGCAGGTCAGTTCATAAGCTTCAGCTAACAAAATTATCCCCAGAAGACACCACGGTTGTAAACTGGCAATGACATCTACTGTGGTAGGGGCTACGGGCTTTTACCGGAAATCTCAAAAAAAGCTTTATTCTCAGGGCTGTGGCCATTTTTAGTAGATCTTAGAAAGGTGAAGAGTTACATAAGAATGCACAATAAATTTTTAGTCCACTTTTTAATCTAATAAATAGATGTTGGTGGCTGCATGGTAAGATGCTATTGTGCTTTTTCCCTATAGGGTTTGAGTTTCCAGCTTATTTTGATTTCTTAAGGAACTGCAAAAATCAGGAGGAAACCTCCAATTTAGGCTTGCCCAGCTCTATTGTAGTATACTATATGGTAATCAGGGGTACTTCAGCTTGATGACCTTTCATCTAGGGCTGTGGTTTAACAGTGTACAGTGCTGCAGTCTGGGCTTTCATGTGTTTTGAGTATTGATTTTCCAAATAGGCAGAGCTGCAATAATCACCTGCAGAGGTCTGGCATCACTGTGACCTGGTTTGCTTTTATTCCTTATGGCTCTAGGCAAAGCAATCGGTTCCCAGGAGCAGTGGGCTGCTGGAAACAGCATGTCTCTCCCCAATTTGCTTGTGTGAAAGCCCTCAAAAAGTGTTCCCTGGTGCAACTGGCTCTGCCTCTGGCTTTCCTTTCCAGCTTATTTCCATTCCACTTCTCTTTTTCTCCTCCCACCCTTCCAGTTGCAGGTGGGCCTGGAGCAGGCTCTTCCCCAGGAGCAGCAGCCTGTATTGCTGGGCAGCCTCGCGCCGGCACTGCTAATAGCTGCAGCATCGGAAGCTGAGGGAGTTGCATGTCAGATGCAAAATTGCATATCAGATGCAACTTTGGTCAAGAATGACCTCAAAATGGTGCTCTGTTTCCATAATGTTTTGTTTCTTTCCTTCGGACAAAGAAATGTGCTGGCATTATCTTGTTCGAGTCTCTAGGTGAACTCATTTCTTCCCTTTCTAAAGCTTTAGGGTTTGAATCCACTTCACACTGGGGTACCATGGTGATGAGTGGCTTCCAAATACCAAAGACAAAAAGTGTGATAATGGTTGCTGTGGTGTTCTTAATCCCTTCATGATCCTCTTTATATGACACTAGTTCTATGTGAAGAACCTATGATCCAGGCTAAATGCTCTCCATGCCAAAGGAACGACAATACGGGGAGCAGTGGTGCCTCATAGGGTTGAGTTGGTGACTGATGTCCATACTTCAGGTTTCTAAAGCTATGTCAGCAGATGTCTGTGTAATCCTGGATATCTGTACTCAATCTAAAAGAGTCTTTGTAAATGGGGTTCTCTCACGCGAATGAGGTTGCTGACTGACTGTTTCAGAATACAGTATATTGTCAATATTTGTTTATCACATGTAATGGTGGGTATGCAATATTTATAGTCTTTCCATAAGGATTACATTTGGGAGTAGCGGAGTCACAACTAATTGCCTCAGCTGCTACTTACAAAAGCCGGCTCAGTTACCTTACCTTGGTTGGAATAATCTAGCCCGGCGTTAGAAGTGTATTACCCAGTAAACACAATGCAGTTGATGCCTATTTGAAGAGACCTCAGTCATTTCAAAAGTCTCGGGAGACAAAGTTAGTTATTTGTGTGGCTGAATCGCTGAACAAAAGAGAAGCCATTTGTTATCTGAAGCAACAGGACAGCATATGTTCGACCGCAGTGTGGCTGGCAGCCTAGAGCCTTGAAAAATGTGTTCTTGTCTTCAGGGGAGCACAGACATCAACTTTGTGCATCTCAAGAGGTGTTAAAACAACATCTGATGAGTCAAGTTGCAATCAAATGAGCCTTGCTAGGGAAGAGCAAGCAACATACTCAAAATTTTGGCAACTGCCATTTGCCTTTTTTAATCAGAGAAAATCCGCTGCCATTTCTCTCAAGTTTTCTTGAGCTTTACAATAAAAATGCCCTGAGCTATTCTCTGTCTCTCACCCAACCCTTCTGAAATTTTAACATTAGAAGTGAAAATAAAATAAAAAGTTAAAATAAAGTTTGTATTTTTGCTTCTGTTCTCTTACCTATTAAAGATTACTGAGTTTGTCACCTAAGATTTACTGACTTAGTCACCAGAAGGGAGACCTGTGGAACCTGTCTTTATTCTGGAAAAAGTAAATTGTCATTGTTTATTTTTATCATTTTGAAGAACACTTTGACCTCCAAACAAATATCTTGAAGAGTCAATTCTGCAGATGTACGTGGTCCCAAATTTGTCATGTTTGTGTTCAGATATGCCATGCCATCTGTCTTCATGGTTATAAGGAGCTTATTACATGTAACCCTTTGGGTAGTTTAGAGTTTGTATTTTGTGGCAGAAGATGCCAGTGATGCCCACAGTTTTAGCACCCTTGCTCTGCTAAAGAAGGTAATCATCAGAGGCTTTTTATGCCCAGCAGCTTGCAAACACTGTGGAAAATAGTCCTTGTACAAGATAAAGGTGAAAGGTATGTGAAATGTTTTTCAAAGACCATATGTTTTTTAGAAGGTCAAGCAATTTCACCACCAGTGCTAGGCAAGGATGAGGGGCTTCATTTGCGGATGATGAAAACAGCCTTGGCCAAAAGAGGTAACAGTCAAGTATGCAGAAGCGTTACATGCTTTGGTCGTATCTGTAATTCCATTATGCTGTCTGACTAGAAGGCGTGTGGTAAAGGAGTTTCACAGCAGAGCCTGAACTGCTGAGTTTCCTCTGGAAGCACAGGG
>NW_009260399.1:3975305-4019722 GCF_000687185.1 Egretta garzetta | reverse complement strand
GCCCAGGTCTGGCTGGCAGTGGTTGGAAGCAGAGGTTGATTCCACAACACCTAACAGTGGATGGATCACTGGAAGAGCCTCAGCTGGGATTATGACACATTCATTAATGGAGAAATCCATAACCCTGTTGATATTAAAGGCTCAGATTCTTCTGGTCTTCTGCGGTAATTAACAGCTTCATTGCTTGGACACATCCACCTAGTGCTGTTGTGAACCATTCAGCTCTTATCGTGGTGCCATGCAGTACTCTAGAACATCCATTTGGAAGCAATTGTAGCGTCAGGTAAAAAAGTAGATAGCGTAGAGACCTGATCCTGTTTACATTTGACTTGATCTCAGTCAAACCTGCTGTGCTTAGTTTCCTACCTTATCCTTTGCCTTAATTTATCAGTACTAGTGCTTGCTGACAGGGTGTAGGCAAATGGGAGGAGATGCCTTAGGTGTGAGGCTTCTCATTTCTGATGATTTTTCACCTCAGAATTCCTTTTTCCTCACAGAAGTCATGTTTATAATGGAAATTGTGAAGGATCCAAGGAAACTCTTTCATCTTTTGCCTTTTTGCCTTGTTGAGAAATTATCACTGAAAGTGGAAGAACTGACCTTTTCTTCATTCAGAAAAAATACAGGAAACTACATTAATCAATAAAGATTATTTCAATGTAGGTTGGCTAAAACTGCTTAGTCTTGCCTTGGCTATTACATCACGGGGAAATTGTTACATTAGGAAGGCAATAATTGCCTCAGTGAATGATACCCTATTTCGTTAGCATGCCTCATGCTGTCACATGTTTATTGCAGTTATCAAGGTAAATGAGTGGTTTGTACACGTGACATTGCATTCTGTTGACATCTTTATGTCAATACTTGGTCACATTCTCAGGGGCAGTAGCTCGACTGGTTATGTGTGACAGTGATTAGTGGGTATGACAGCACAGAAAAACCTTTTAAATATTTTTACTTCTTTCTTTTTTAACTTTTCCATGGCTGAGAGCAACATGGAAGAGCACCACAGGCAGTGTGTTGTTCCCAGTGCTGCTTTATGAGCTGACCTAAAGAGATAGGTAGCTAGCTTAGTACTATATAAAAAAAAAGAAAAAAAAATTTGCAAATTAGGTGGATTTACTCTTCAGGATATAAGCAAAGGGGCATTTATCAAAATATTGTACAAAACTTCTGCTATGTTTACTCGTGTCACTTCATTCACACATCATCACCATTCCCGGAGCCTAAACATTTTGTCTGCCACTAGAACTGGAGTGTTGAAAATAGTTTCTTAATTGTTCTATACACCCTGAGTATCTTTATTATCAGATTATATACTTATGACACAGAATATAGCTAGAGATTTATAATATGCAACATAAATATGATAAGAAGTGTCACTAGAGCTCATCCTTGATTAAGAATTTATTTTACTCTCCTCTTAACAAGGATTGACTGGATCACAGGCCATTTCATTTAGGAGGCTGTATGTGAGAGCTTTGTTGATTTTTAATTTTCCTCCATTGATTTTCAGCATCCAGAGAGCACTTGTTCTCTAATGGCTCTCTGTGTTGGTGTTTGCTTGCAAATTGAAGTAAAAGATAAATGGCTTTCAGGGTAATACCTCTCCAAGGGCTTCCACTTGAGGGCTGGTGGCTGTTAGCAGAGCTTCAGTATGTTTAGAAAAGTTTTGTCCTCAAACAAAAGCATTCCTGAGCCTCTAAGTGCAGTAAAATTGTTTTAGGCCTGGTGTGACAACAATCTCTAGCTGATTTATAAATCTTTACAAGGAATAGCTCAATTTGCCCACATTTTTCTATGAAAGTGAAATGTTCTGCACTTTTCTTAATAGGGATTCGAATGTTTTCCTTGCACATGTTTTTCCTCAGCAAACAATTGATTTTTCGGTAAAAGAAGGGGAGAAGAGCTGCTGGTATTTGGTTAGTTATGAACAAGTATTTGTACTAAAATGCAGTAATCTTTTGCTTGTGCTAAGGTTGAAAGTTTCTGTCCATTGGAAAACAGTATTTTGAAATGTCTTTGCATTTAATTTTCGAAATCTTTGCTTACTTAGGACTATTAAGCTCATCTATAGCTTAAACTTGCTTTATATTTTGATATTTCAAGCCCACTGGCACACTGTTGCTGTGATAGATCATTGCATTGTGTAAGAGTTTTCTGTCCTATAACCACCGCTAATGGAAGGGCCCTGCTAAGCACCCCTTACCCATTGCCTTCTCAGATCAGGCTTCACTATTTTGAAAAGATATCTCCTTACTCTAGGCTTGAGTTAGAAAGCCCTGGAAAAGGAGGGGTGAGGCTCTTGGAGCTCTGGGGAGATGATCCTGTGGATCGTGAGCCTCATCTCCCACAGGTGCTGGGCAGCATCTCTTCCCATTGACTCCTCTGGAAACAATTGATGTTCGATGCCTTAGAAAGTCATATTTGTGTGTCAGATAGCTTTATACAGCACTTACGCACAGACTGCATTATATATTTTCATAAATTTAAATTGTAAAATGGGGCTAATAATTTTTTTTTTAAAAAAATGGTTCTGTTACTAAAGATACACTGCTTATATAGCATCAATGTATGTCTTTTCTTCATTAGGTTTTCAGCTTTTCAAGAGTGCCCTGTAAAATCAGTAAGCATTTGGCTTAAGGAACCTGTGATTCATTTTTGTTACTCTCTACTTCTCATGCGACTTACACTGAGCTTAATTCAAGCAGCTTCAGCAAAGGTCTGGAGCAAGATAAGCATTCACATGTCTGGATTAGTGCTGAAACACCGTAATAAAACTACCTCATTAGCATATAGGTCTGAGAAATTAAAGCCTCAGTCTGAAATGAAGAGGAGCTCCAAGTCCTGGGCTCCTTTCTCTGTTCTGCTGCTGTGTCATTTTGTCTCTCCAAGATGGGTATTGAGGACAGTCTCATTAACAGTCCCCTCGTCCTGCACCATCCAGCATCAGGCGGAGTTTCATCAAAACTGACAAATGGAGACCTGAATTTCAGGTTGGTTTCTGTGTTTTACTCTGGCAGAAGTTTAAACTGTTCATGTTTGGCATTAAGTGCGTGGATGATGCCATAGACTTCAGTTCAGTGCATAAGGTTAAGCATTTGCACAGTTCCATTTGGGAACTGGGGAATAAAAGGGAATGCACGAAAATTAGTCTTTACCAGAGGAGCGGGACAGTAACCTCTCCATACTAATTTATAAATGAGAAGAGTAGCTTTTTTTCCAAGCAAATGAAGTCACTGTTTTATAGTAAAATGCAGTTTATCTGAAGCCTCCCCTTAGCTCTTTTTTTGAAGTCATAAATTGCTGATGGCTGTGTGTGCCACAGGGCACACAAAAATCTTTTGCTGGAGGCTTTGTTTCAAGCTTGTGGGGCTTTTCCTGCTCAGTAGCCAGGCTTATGACATCAGATGTGCTTTTGTTTTGTTTCTTCAATGCAGCTTTCAGGGTGACCTCTGCTGAGATAAAAGGACTAAAACCACTGTGGATTTTCCTGAAGCAACATCTTCAGCAGCGATGGGCAATTCATCACTCTGAAAGCAGCTGCACACTCCAGAAAAGAGCCCAGACCAGAGCAGACCTGGCAGAGCTCTTGCTTTTCTCTGTCCCTCCTGTATTGCTTGTGAATCAGGGCAATGTTAAGTCTTAGAATATAGTAGTATAGGTAATGACCGTGGTAATTATTAAGAAAAAGCGTTGTCTCATTTTTTCTTGAGGAATTTAAGGAGTATTGTAATGTTGTTACATTCCTGGTCAGCTGTTCACTGGGGTCTCTCCTGGGCCGTATCTTCACTGCATAGCTCAGTGCTGTTTAAACTCGGGCAAATCTAATGTGAAGGGGTTTGAAATGCTGCCAATAGTAAGGGCTGGCTTTAAGCTACTGTTATGAGAAGCACCACCGAAACGGGGAAGATGACCGGGTTTGGACCATGCAGAGGTGCTGTGGCTGCTCTGTAATGAAGGGACAAGTATATGCTGGGGACCCATCCCAGGGCCTAATTTCCCAGTCAGTGGGTTTAAATATGGTTTTAGGCCAGCACAGAGCTCCAGAAAAGAATCTTTCCCCACTCCCTCCCCCCCCCAAAAAAGGGGGAGAGCAGCAGGTTGGGCTCAAAGGAGCTCTTTGCACAAAGAGAGAAAGATGTATCCCCCAATGGATGATAAAGGGACTGGAGCACCTCCCCTGTAAGGAAAGGCTGAGAGAGCTGGGCTTGTTTAGCCTGAAGAAGAGAAGACTGAGAGGGGACCTCACCAACACATACAAGTATCTTAAGGGTGGATGTCACGAAGACGGAGTCAGACTCTTTGCAGTGGTGCCCAGCCACAGGACAAGGGGCAATGGGTACAAACTGAACCATAAGAGGTTTCAGTTGAATATGAGGAAAAACTTCTTTACTTTGAGGGTGAAAGAGAACTGGCACAGGCTGCCCAGGGGGGCTGTGGAGTCTCCTTCTCTGGAGATATTCAAAGCCCGCCTGGATGAAGTCCCGTGCAACCTGCTCTAGGAGAACCTGCTTTAGCGGGGACGTTGGACTAGACGATCTCTGGAGGTCCCTTCCAACCCTTGCCATTCTGTGTGTGATTCTGTGAAATATGACTGAAGAGCAAAGTTGCAGACCCAAGGGACGTTAAAAGGAGCGAGTCCTGGCGTTTCTTCTGTTTGGCTTTAAAATAAAGCCTGATGCAGCAGCCTTCCTGTAAGAGAGGCGGTGGCGCCTGTCGCCTGGGATGGTGCGGATGAGGCTGGCTGCTCTGCTCGAGCTGCAGGAGCTCGGCAGGGATCCAGCAGTTTTTTGGTGAGAGGGTAGGGTGGTGGGTGTTTGGCTTTGCATAGCTGTGAATGACTAAATTGAATGTCAGGGAGTAGGGAAACAAAACCTCCCGCACTTGTGGAAGTGGCAAATAATAGTCTCTATTGTGAAAGTGACTCTGTTTACTTTCATTGCACTAGAAGGTAGGAGATTTTGTAAGCAGTATTAGACCATTTCGCAATCCATAAATCGATCCATGTTCTTTGAAATGGGGGCGGAGGTGGGGGTGTATGTGTCTGTTTATCAGCAACAGATGCCCTAGAGTATTTCCTGGGAAACAGGTAAGGCTAATACCAGGGAATAGTCCTGGAATAAGACTCAAATGAATAAAATAGTGAATATTTTTCATAATATTTATTTTTAATAAGATACAGGGGAGTTGAGGGAGGGCACTGGAGTGGTTTGAAGCTGAAAATCAAGCATTTTTATGGAAATAGACTCATTAAAGCTGCCTGTTATAGAAGTGCAACTGGTTTCCTATGAACGTGATATTTGTTCAATAGTTGAAATACGTTTCTTAAAAATAAATATGCCGTCAGTTTTCTTTTTTTGGTTATGTATTTCATAAATGCTATTTATAAGTAGTCTAGATAACTTGCCCCAGAAAGCCTGGAACACATCTGCCTGCTTTTACTACTCTGGCAATGTAACCAAGCTGCAAAATAAGGGTTTATTTTATTAACCTTTGGTTAAATTACTAATGCAAATCAGTAGGTAGAGATGTGGTTCTGCCCCATAGCATGTATTGTCTAATGTTGATGAACCAGACTCAAGTTGCTTTAAGTTCTTTGCATTATTTAAAAAACCTTCTATGAACTACTACCTTATTTTACAATACATTTTAAACATTATTTTTTAAAAAGAAATTATTTGAAACTTTTCTTAGGTCTTTAACAATAGACCTTGCTATCGCCTTTGCACGCAGGTTTGGGGAAGCCGATTGATTACTTACTGTAGTTATACTGTCATCTTTTTAACTCTCGTATTAATACTTAAATTCTACAGAGTGCTACTTAGTTCATATTTCCACCATACAGAGTGACAGCTTTGGCTTAAGGAAGTCTTAGAAATTTATTCTAGCTTCAATGCTTAGCGTCAGGGCGCAGTGCGGGGTGGCTGCTCCCTGTGGGACTGGGAGCTGGGGGGGATCCCACGGCCGGTGAGGCAGGGACGCAGATTGCCAGGCACATCCACGGTGATGGTGCCACAGGCAAGGGGGTCAGCCCTGGCTGTGGCCTCCCCACGGGGCATCTGGGAGCCTTTTCCTTCCTCCCACTCCAAAATTTTCACAAACATTTTCAGTGCCAGTTAGCTGTTCTGCTAATCCCATCAGTCAGCCCCCAGGCTGGTCTGCTTGAGCAGGAGGCTGGAGAGGAGACCTCCTGAGGTCTGCTGGGGCTACTGAGTGCCACACACCTTCAGAATCCAGTTTCATGGTTCTTCCAGTCAGAAGTTATGATTTACTTAATGTGTTTTTACTTTACATGTCCGGTTGTTTAACTTAAATTCAAAACTGCTTAAGACTCTTCTTTGGATAAGACGAGCAGTATAAATTGTACCATTTACGCATACAATCTGGTTATATATTGTAGAGTTAAAGACACCATGAGAAAGGAAAATGCTATGAAGCATGCAATATAAATCCTGAAAATAGATCCTCTGAGTCCTGAAGTCACCAGTTTCTCACTGGTCACAGTGGAAAAATGTGTTGGTTCAATCCTCCTGTTGGCCACAGACACCATTTTAAACATTTATTTCTCATTTCCTTGATATCCTTTCCTCTTTGTATGTATCTGAGCTAGACTTTTCAAGATTTCCTGCCTCCCCTTCCCCTGATGGGACAAAAGATTGCTCCTGTCGTGTCCCCCAGAGCCCGAGTGAGACAAGAATTGGTGCCTTGTTAGGCTGAGAGTATCCTGAATTCTCCAGGGATGGAAAGCCATGCTGTTGTAAGCAAGGTGACCCAAGTTCACTTGGTTTTGTAGCATTAAGTATATTAATATTGGTTCTTTTGTCGCTTGGCTGACTGGCCACTTAACAACCTCCCCGTTTTGAAGTCCAAGTGGCGCGTTGGAGACCAGATGAACCCGAGAGGCACTGGTGATCTATTGTGCAGAAGTTAAGGGTGTCTGAAGCTGTGGTGTGCAATTCAGTGAATGCTGCTCAGTTCCTGTGGCAGATGCCATTAGTTATGATTTCCTTTAAGCAAGAGGTTTGCAAGTGCCTTTGTACCAAGTTCGCTGGCAAAACAGAAAGCCGTAGTGTGCACATGGAGTGCAGTGCACTCTTCTGTGCTTTCTTTTTCTTTTTCTATACGTTACATATTTTGCTGTTTATTGATGGATTTTTTTCACCTCTTCCACCTAATTTTGTTTAGAATATGGCTATCTGGGTAAACTGGTTTATACTTTTCACTTCAGGCTGTTCATACAAAGACGTCAAAGCATACTAGAGATTTGTATCTAACCCTTGGTAAACCTGGGAGTGAGGTGCTGGGATGCAATCTTTCATGGAAAAAGAGAGAAAGGTAGAGTCAATTGAGGCAGGTCACACCCCACGTGTGGCAGCCCCAGGGGTTGCTTGCAGAGTGCTGATTGCATGCCAGTTAATAGACCATGTTCTCAACCTTTAGTTTCTTAGGTGTTATCCTCACTGTTAGTGCATGAACTGCCGAGTCTTTGGCTGTTCACACAGGGTATTGAAGGTAGACTTGACTTTTTTTCTTTTATTTTTTCTGAAGTCTTTTTAAAGCAGGCAAGCTGTGAGAATCTGCAGTGTACCTATAGGCAAAATACGTTCTGTACAGCACATTTGGTGACCCCTTTCAGCCCTTCCTGTAAACAGTGGAGCACCTATTGATGGACTTTGTGTTGGCATTTTCATCAGGTTTCTGAAGAGGCAACATTGCTGGTTCAATCGATAAAACTCAGTTAGATTTACTGATTACACAATTCTCTTTTCCCGAGACAAACAGCGAGTTCGTAATTGCTCAGCGTACTATATTTTCTAGCAGTTACGTCCAACCGCACCTGTCAGTTTGCATGTGTCACAAGACAGGATTCAGATCGCTTCAGATCCCTTCTCGTCTCCCACATTGCTGTGAGCTGGTGGACTTTCTGCAGCAGAAAGGGAGAAACATGCTTTTTACAATCTGAGCCTGTCACTGCAGTCCTCAGAGCAGCGACTATAACGTGAAACAAATGTTTTGAGATTTTAAAAGGGTAGATCGTGACAGCTGAGTGTGCTACCTTAAAAAAAGAGATAGACTCTCTCAATATAGCACACTAATTCTACAAATGAATAACAACAACTGAAGTTATAGAATGTCCAACTGACCTACACTGTCACTGATTTTAATTTCATTTCTGAATACAAATATACTTTTTGTTATTTCCAAGACTGTGCTAGAAATGGTGAGGTACATTATATGTTGTAACCTCTACAGCTGTATACCTGCTCTTTTCTTGTGCATTGACAGACATGTCAGTCTTAAGTTTTGGGAGTCTTAAGTCCCCAGTACACATACAAACTCTGGGCTTAGTCTAAGTGTTGGGCCTCTTGTGCAAACTGAATGCCAGTCAAGAAAAATTGATAGGTAAAGTCTTGGAGCTGAGGGTAATTAATTCATGTAATCAAGCTTATCTGGATATCTGCAAACCACTGTGCTACATGTTAATGGGCAAGCCCCTCAAACTGCTTTTTTGTCCCTGGGTTTGGTAAAGCAGGTACTTCTCCTCTTTGAAAATGCAGGTCATGTACGACTTGGAAAATTCGTGCTAAATAACACAAAACAGATGAGAATTTCCATTCCCGTAATCACATTTTCCCCAGAATTGCTGTTGCTTTTTAGTAATCTATTTACTGCTGTAAGAACGCTGCAATTACTGGACTAAGGTGTACTTACTGAAGTACTTCATAAGTAGCTCTGCTAGAGGTATGTCCTTCTTTAATTTGAGTGCCTACTAGGGAATTGCAGCCATTGCCTCCCTGTTTCCTTTCTTCTGGAGCACAGATTCTCAGATGAGATGAACAGACAAAGCTTAATTGATAACAACATTCGATTTTGAGCCCTGTCTTTGCTGTGCCCTCTCCTGCACTTTGGTTGTTGCTCCTGCAAGAAAGTCTTCTCATCAGCTTTCAGAATTTGTTTTGGTAAATGTAATAGCTTTACCCTCCCTCTTGCTGGGTGTGCAAACCTGATATCCCTGCAAAATCCATGGAAAGAGAAGGGAAGGATTCAGTGATGCTGAATGGCTGGAATTCCACTCTTTTAGGGGTTATGTCTTTTTTTCTACATGATTTTGATACTCTTGGGGCTTGGTTCTCCACTGTCCTGAAACCTGCTTAGTGGCTTCTAAGACTGTGAGGAGAAGCTTCAAGCGCACAAGTACGCCATCAGCGCTGTGACAGCACAAAATGGAGGCAGCAGAGAAACAGGATTGGGTTTACACAGCAAACAGAAAGGCTTTGAGGATCTTAATACAAGGGTTAATAAAAGTTCTCAAGGGTAGAAACAACCTGAATTTCCTAATGAGTATTTTATTGCATTTCAGGCAACCATTTCACCAAAATTATCATCTTTGCTTTCTTTGAAACAGACTGACCTGCAGCTGAACTGTGCTAAGGCACAGTATTAACGGAATTATACCAGCTGTTAATAGGGAGTTAGAAAAAAAACCATGTGCTAGATTCACAGCTGGTATAAATTGATGCAATTAGTTTGTGTTCAGGGGAGCTCTGCTCATTGTATGAACCTGAGGGGCTGGTGGTTGGGGCTTTCTGAGGCTGATGTGCAGTAGCTGTCTGCTGTTTTCCCCATGTGCTGTGCTGTTTTGCTTACTGTGAGACAGTGCAAAGATCTGGGTTTAGTCTTAGAGAGTCCTCTCTTGGATTTTGAAGAGTCTCCTGAATTTGCCCTTTTGCCACCTCTGATGTTTCCCAGCTCTTGAAGAGCGCAGCGTGCCAACTGGCTGGAAGTGTGCCAGCCTGTCACGGATATGGAACTTCCCCGAGGTAGGCATAAATACATGTGGTATGTTGTTGGTTGTTTTTCAATATTAGGTAAAGTTTTTAATGAATGGCTTAATGTCTTTAAGTAGTTTTCTTGTAGTGCTCTTAAATTATAAAATTCTTAGGAGATGGGTGTGATCTAAGTCTAGAGGGACCTGAAGAAAATGCTAAGCTGCTTTTGTGCAAAACTTCATTTTTCAGTATCTGCACGATACTGTAATGTCTGTAATAAATTGAGGTTTTCTCCTTCTTATTTTGGCACTGTGAAGCAATACCTCTGTGATATAGATGCTATTTAGTAGCCCTTGCTTACTCCTATATGTAGAAGTAAAAGTCTTCAAAAGAAATAAAGGTAAATAAATATACACTAAAGACATTTTGAATATCTTTACTTTTTTGGATATCTAAACTGAGCTATTTTTTCAGATGATTACTGCTTGCCATTTTCTGAAGTAGGGATTGTCTCCAAGTGCATGTGCTGGAATGAGATATCAAATCTATTTTGTCTTTGCCTCCTAGGCAGCCTATTACAGCTAGAGGGAAGGGTAGCCAAATGTTAAATGACGTGTCTCGGGCCATAGATACTAGTTTCAGAGACAGCATTATACTAGTTTCAGAGACAGCATTATACTAGTTTCAGAGACAGCATTAAAATTCAGAAAAAATTAGTGCCCTTCCTAGGACTGATAGCTTTCAGTGTGTGCGTGTGGGGGGAAATACCCCAAGAATTACTGCTCCCCCTGTTGCAATACTTTAATATTTTCATTTAAAGATTTGTGTGTATGTGTGAACCTCCTCTAACTCGATGGTTGCCTAAGTTACTTCTCTCTCCCAGTATGACCCTTATGACAAAGGGGAGCTATTCCTTGTGTATGAGGTAGGAGTGTATGTATTTCTAGCCTATTTTAATATGGTTTAGCAGGTGGAAGAGGGAGCAGAATTACCTTCAGGTGGCCAGGTACTCCTTGGTGTAGCAGCAGCAGGTGAACTGCTGGCCTCTAGTGGTAAATGGGGAGTAATCTGAGAGTCTGAGTATCTCTTGCTCAGACAATGCCTTCTGATGTTACTTCATGTAAGTTACACCAAAGTTTTAAGTATGAGTGAGACCATGACTATGATTTGGTTTCAGTTACATGAATTATTTTCAGTATGATTCAGATAATTAAATACTCTTCATTTTTACTGGTGTAAATAAAGTTCAAGCTGTGTGTGAGTACTGGAAGAATGAAATTCTTATAATGACAGCTAAGGGTAGTTATTTTAAGAGAATATGCAGCCAGTATTTTATAATTTCTGTGATGAGGAAAAGCCTCTGTCAGACTTCTTGTGACAGAGAAATAGATGTCATTATAAAACACATAATCCTATGAAGATACTTTTTTTTTTCCTTCCCCAAGTGAATCTATAGGGAGAGGTGGTTCTCCCTGGGCTATATGGGCACCTCTCTCTTTCTACAGTTAATGAGGATAATAATATAAAGGCTAGTTTGGTGGCCTACAGGTAAGTGCTGTGTTTCAGGGCCTAACTCTGCCCTCCTGAGATGGCAGAAGCCACAGAGGGGATGAGCTGCAACTTTCCCCGTTTCAACACATCACTGACCATGGTCCAGTCCAGCAAGCATTGCAGTGGTGCTCATGTGAGCTCTCCTGATGACAATTAGTTGTTGTCACATAGAAATGATAGCCCAAACATGCTGAATCTGTCCAGCAGTCTCCAGGACAAATGGTCATTATAGCAATATCTTAGAGGCATTCAAAGAAGGGAGGAAAATGCAAACTTTTCAGGACAGTTGAGAGGAGAACAGGTCCTTCATTAACTCCAGAAGCAACTAGCATGAGAAGCGAGACATTTACTAATTTGTGCATTGTCAGGTGTTTTTACACTGCTTTATTTTTCTTCAATAAATGTATCTAAGTTAAAACTTACCCATCACCCAACTTGCATTAATATGAAATATAGTTACTCTCAGCTTAGTTCAGTCCTTTTTTTTAAAGGACAGAAATAATGGCCCTGGGTCTGAATCACAGAAAATGGTGTAATTCCAAGGTAGAACCAAAGGATCTGTGCCAGAATGGAATCCAGTTCCCTTGTTTTGAATGGTGAGTTAGACTTTGGCATTGAGGTTGAGCTAGCGTTTTCTGGTTAGCCCAGATTAGCTGCCATTTCTGCAAGGATACTCCTTTCTGTACGACATCCTTCGTCCCCTTTTTCCTCCCTCTCCTCAGTCACTCGAATGTCAGAAAGGATCTGCTTACGCTTATATGCACCTCAATAACAGTATTTGCTGAATGTTCTTTGGCAGGACATTTTGTGGTGACTAAAAGTTTCTCTTTTTGTATCCATTTACCTCCTCTTTTTTTGGTCTATTTGGGGGCAAGTAAGGGATCTGCTGGGTTTCTGGATGTGTTCTAGCCAGCAGAAGAAGTCATAGCAGACGGAGAAATCCCAGGAATGCAATTTACTTCTCTTCATAAAAGATAACTTGCGGTGCAAATGGTTCAGCTGCAGACCAAGGGCTATGGAGCCCATCTGCTCCCTGCCTGCCTGTCTGTGGGCTGGCCAAAGGCATTGGGGTTGTTAGGACCTGAAGGAAGAAAATGGCAAGAGCAAATTAAAAAGCCAAAAACCGCAAGAAGGTTGAACAGCCAGGTGGTGTTTACCCAGTATAGTTTCTGTGAAGTTTCTATTACTGTAGAAATTTTAATGTTTAAGATTTGCCTCTGAAAACTTCTGTATTTCAGCAGCTCCTGAGGCTTTTGGACCTTTTCCCCCGGGTGTCCCCACCTTGGAAGAATGTGTGGCTTTACTGTAGCTGCTGGAGATCAGGCTTTGTGTTTGGTTCTTAGTGCTTTCCCCCTCATTCATAGGGAGCAGTGGCTTGGAAGAAAAGACTGATGCCCCTCCTGGCATTCATAATAGGATTTCCTTCCATTTATAGGCCCTTAACATTACTTACTCAGCTGTGCAGGGGTTGGTGTCAGTGAATAGCTGGCTGAGTCATTTTTGAGTTATTTAATGTGTGGAGAATAAGCCTGAAGCTGTCAGACAAGTAAAATCTACATAGGCTTTTTCTAGCTGCAGCCATTCTTAATTTCTGTGCTATATTAAAGCTAAGCTAATAATAGTACTTTGGGTGATACTCGGATGGGAAGCTTTGTTAATGCATTTGTGAGGACTAAAGAGCCTGGTTTAATTCGGTGCTAGAAATGTTAGAGAGGCGATGATGCTAAACTGGAGATTGAATAGATGGAGCAGCTAGTTGTTTTGCTGAAGAAGATAAAATATCTGTGTGTAGGTTTTTGAAGCATATTAACTGGTGAATAGGCAGGAGAGCTGCATTGTCATAGCTGGAGCTGCTTCTTTTCTTCTTTAAGGATGGATGTTTAGTGTTTCAAGTAGAAACTGATTGTTAAAAGTGAGACTAACTTTAAGAATAAGGGTACAGATATTTGGTTCCTCGTTACGTGTTAGCAGTCATTCCCACACTGAATCTTTTTCAGAAGTAGCCTAGCGTTTAGCCTAAGTTAATTACAAAGGAGGAGACTGATGCCTCTCTGTTGAGCTGTCAGCAGATGATGTACAGATGGTACCCATGTCTGTGCTACTGTGAAGCAAAATAAAATAGGGCCATCTCTGAGCTGATTTGGTGACTTGAGAAGGTTAAGAGGAGTGTGGTGGCAAGGAGAGCTGCATCCGAGAAGAGCAGGTGAGGATGGGCAAGCATGCTGGAGAGGTTGAGAAGGCCACTGTTGTACCAGAGTTATGTCATCTGTGTACTTCTGGAGAGCCAGACCCCTTTTTGGTTGCATTGATGGAGTCAGTGGAGCTGTGGTGACTTGCCACATTTGAGAATCTGTCTCGAGTGGGTCAGCTGCCTTATTGAGACTTTGGTGAACTCAAAGGGGTGGAGTAGCTGACTCTGAGAAATACCATGGTTGGGAAAGTAAGATTAGAAAAAAAATCTAATAATATACGCAACAATCACTGCAAGACTGTAACCCTCTAGAAATCGTTGATTTGGTATTAAGTTCAGTTAGATGTTAACTTGTCATAATAGCAAAACTTACACATATATCCTGTCTTAAAATGAATAATTTAATATTTGTATCAATAAACTGGTAATAAATATTGTATATGTTGACTTCTGTGGCTATGTGTTGTTATGTGTAGGAGGAGTTGCAGGGTGGGATCTAAACGTATTCTGCCTGGGTTATTTTTGTTTACTTTCTTGCTTTTCCTTACCCTTTGGTGTCTCTCTGTGGAGTAATGGTACTGTATTAGATAAATTCTATTCCTCACATAAAATTTCATAGCGAAGTTTGAAAACTATTTTGAAAGAAAATACTAAATTCTGTGGATTGGGTTTTATTTCCTTTGTTCATACTGAATAAGGCCAGAGAGGAAGAATTGTATGTTATATGGTGGTGCTTAGTATCAGTAGTAGTGGCAGAGAACAGCTTTATGTATTTGAGTAATATTTCCTTGGCTAAGTCTGTGAAAGCGTCAAGGGCAGCACAAAGGAACAGGCCAGTGCGAGTGCAGGAGACAGAAATGCTGAAAAAGATGATAAATTAAAATACATTTGTGCAAAGAAGCTAAGCTTGGGAGAGCCTTTTGTTGCCTTCTCCACAAATCCCCACATTTAAGGGGTAAGCTAGTGTGTGAAGTCCTGCGGCAGGATGCCCAATGTGTGTGTAGTTGTTGCTGACTGCTGCTGTCAGCTTGTCTGTGGCACTTTTCATCCGAGCATTTTGGTACAATTCTTGTACAATTTCCAAGCAATGGATAGTGAACTGTAACCCAGACCAGTTAAGAGACTCATCTGGGGCTGTCCAGGGATGCAGGGCAGATGCAGAACCCAGCCTGTGTGAGGCTTTCTTCTGCCTTCCCCAGCATAGATCGGCGTGGCAGCCTTGCGGTGGGAACCACAGCATCTTTGCCCTTGGGTTGAATTTGATTGCAGAAGATTGGTCAGCATAGAGTCACCAAATGGATCCTGTAAGTTACCTTTACAGGGGAGTGATGGAGACCTCTGATGCGTGGTACCCTGTGGGAGATATTGTCTGTATATAATAAACAAAGGGAGCAGAGCCAGATCTTCAGCCCGCCTAGCAGTGGCAATTTTCTGTCCGGTTTGGCTCCTGCTCCAGATGCAAGGAAGGCGATGGTGTCAATGCCCTGTATTCTCTGCATCCCCCTTCGTTCCAATTTTACAGTTTGCTCACAGCAAATGTAAGCAGATAAGCTCCTCTTTTTGTATTCTGTCATTTCCTTGCATGTTTTGCTTTTCCCCCCCCTTCATACATGGGCCAAGTGATAAACCCTGAAAGCAAATGTGTGAGAATAAACAGATCGTCCACTTTCTGTATCCCTTACAGACAATACAGACTTTGAAATGTTTTTTTTCTTTCAGCTAGAAACGTCAAAATAGTCAGGGACTGGGAAGCTACTGCTTGACACAATTTTCACTAATGTCAAGGCTCTTAATGAGCAACTGTTAAGGAAGAGAGGACCAACACAAGTAATTGTATTGCTCATTGGGATTACCCTGTCAGCTATAGTGCTCCTTTTCAGAAAAGCAGAATAATATTTTTATGATAATTAGAAATGTAAGATATACTGAGGATTGAGTCTCTTTTTACACCTGGAATACGAAGCTTCCAATCATCCTGAAAAATTAAATAACCATTTCTGCCACTGCATGTTGAAAGCAGGCTTGCGGATGGGGTGCAGGGCCATTAATGAGTCGATGGCAGATTATTGTCCTAACCTTGTCTTGGCCTCCATGTCATTCACAGGTGAAGTGTGAATATCTTCAGATGATATAACTGAATAGGATCCTGCCTCTTGAGATTTCTAAAACTTGGATAGTCTCTTTCCTAATACAGTTATTCTTGCAGAGGCAGTGGAACAGGGACATTTTTAGCAGTTAAAGCATTGAATAATGGAAGCTAAGGGAAATACTCTCACTTCTCTTTGTGAGATTTAAGCATGCAAAGTCTGTTAATACCCATGATGGTAATGCTTTTAAATTCTGCTAGTACTCAAATGTAAAAATATGCAAAAACTATTCTAAAATATGTATCTTTTTGGCCATGATTGTCTGAAAACTGAAATATCGCTGTTCTAGAATTTACTGAAATGGCTTTTGGGTTTTGGGGGGGGGGGGGATGGGTTTGGGGGGTTGGGGGGGGGGGGAGGGAAGAGCAGTTACAAGCTTTACTAAATGGACATCATCACTCACTGGTCTATGTACCACGTAGCTGCGATGCTTTGTACTTTCTCTGCTGATTCTGCTGTCACTATCCCAGGTATAAAGGCTGTTCATGAAGGATCTGTACACAGTATGAAGGGGTTTTTTTTACCTCATAGACCTTTATAAGATAGCTCTGTGCAAGAATTGGTTTAATATTGGGACAGAGTCAGAAGAGAACACCAAAGTTGAAATTAGGTTCTCCCCAAAGGCTGAAAAATTTGGTAGGTGAACTAACTTTGAGACATGTTCAGATGTTGCTTCCCTGACAAAAAATTGCATCCTATGTATTTAGAAGCAATTTTTTCTTGTTGTCTTCAGGGGGGTGGTGGTGTTATAGAAGCAGATTTTTGTATTGCAAGTAGTGCTGATAATATCTTAAGCAACGCACAGAAAAAAGTAACATGTCAAAGGGCTGGATCAAAAAAAGCAAACATTACTTACTCTCTACTCTCTCTCATTACTCTTCCTCTGCTTCCTATTTAATTTCCTGTTTATATGATGATTTTAAAGGACTGTCAACTTGACAAAACTTGGAAATGGGATTTGTGTGTACGCATCCAGAATATTTAGACTTTTTTTTTGTTTGTTAAAGCTTTTGGCTTTATTTTATTTTGTGATTTAATTATTGCTAACAGCTACCATTTTTTATTGATTTTATATTTTCACTAGAGCCTCACCTGTAGAAATTGGATTTAAACCTCATAGTGGTAATAAGGACTGTCTTATTTGCTCCTGAATGCTTTGGTTGCACATCCTCATCTCTCAGAAGGCCACATGCTCTGGCTGTCCCTCAGGTTTCGAACAAAATGAGATCCTTTAGATGCATTTTGTGTTTCATCCTAACAAATAATATTTGGTTATGTACTTAATGAAAAAGATTGCTGGTGGATGCTCTCGATCTACTTTCAGTTGTTATCTGTGCTCATTGATCCATGAGAGCAGTTTAATTACACTAAAAATGTATGTCGATGGATGTAGAAAGAAATAAATCTTTTAAATCTGTATAGCTTGCTTCACTGAAATAAGAGTTTACTGCCCTTCCTAAGACTACCTTTAAGAAAGGTTAAAATGGAGATATAATGTGCTGTGTGCCTGCATCCTTCAGCACTCGCATTTAACCTGTCTGTCACTACTTTTAAAATCAAGGGCTGGGACAACGAGCTGATTTGTGGATGAAAGGTTTGTAGGCTGCAGGTGATTTGTCTTTATGTGATATCTCATGTTTGTATTGGGTTGATGAGGATTTATTTTAGCCACACTTAAAATGGCAAGAATTAGCTATGAAAGGGTGGGAAGTGGGCTTAACTGTTACCCAGATAACTTATCAAAGAGAGTTATTGACTGAGCTTAGCTCTGTCTCTTAGCTCTCTGTGTGGCAACATTTTGGTTGAGTGGGAAATGTAGACTTTATTCTGTTTTGCTGCAAGGAAGTGAATTCTGGAGGTTTTTCTTGAACATAATGTATTGTTCGACATCAGAATCACCAGCTGTGTTTTCCAAATTGTGGGATTCAAGACACTTATTTGTATGCATGTGAGGCAGAAGGGTAATTGATGTTTAGGTCAGTACCTTGAATGGTCTCTGAAAATAACATAGTAGTAGTGTGAGCTGATTGTTGCTAATCTCATTTCCTGGTCTAAAAAGTGTTTGAGATTTTTGGCTGCATTTTCTGGCAGTCAGCTGAATTGCTGGGTGAAAATACAGTAATTTAGAGCAACTCACATTTCTTTAACTCTATTTGTAAGTGAATTTCTCAAAAGCCTTTAATTACAGAGTAGCTGTGGAATAAGTATCTGTAGGACAATGCAGGTACCATTTAAAGCTCAGCTACATCACCTTTGTGGCAATCACACTTAATGTCAACTAATGAGCGTGGTGTTCAGGAGAGAGTAGATATTGGCAGGATAACACAGCCATTGCTGCAACTATAAAAGGTCATTGGATTTTTAAGCTTTCAGTTTGCAAACAGCTAGTTAAATGGACAGGAACTGGGACTCGTGTTTCAGCCATCACCACTGTAAGGTCACTTAAATATGTATGTGCAACCAGTGAAAATCTTAACTCTGAGAGCTTCCACCTTCATGGAAACCCGGGCAAAGCAGGCCTGACCTTGGTGGTTCTTGCCTTCCCGGCAATATGTGCAAGGCACACGCTGCTCAGAGTGGTTCAGGTTTGTCACCCCCCCATGCACTCACCGACTTCAGACACCAACTCGCAGATTCAGCTGTCCCTTCATTTAAAACAACCCCCCAAATCTATCTACTAAACAGTAATCAAATAATTTTAGAGCTGTTTTTTGCTCCCCTTTCTAAATTTTATGGTGTTTACTTTTGAAGCTGAGACTGAAGTGATCTCCCTGAAGTCAGAGAGTAGCTGGGTTATAGAGATAGAAATGATAACTTGGGTGTCCTGGTGTTTGATGTCTGGTCCATTGGGCTGTGCTGTCTGTGCCAGGAGTGTGTGTCCAGTGTTTCCAGCTTGCTCCTGTATTTGGTTTTATATTCACAGTAATGAGCATTGCTCATCTCGTTTGCTGCTAGACCATTTATTGTATTAAAATGTGTGCTGTGTTATCCTCAAGTTGAACTCAAGGGTTGGTCTATAACAGCCCAGTGTTTCTGTCTCATTTAGCTTTGCAGTATTTAAACATGGTTATTGATGCTCTTCTCTCCTTTATTTGTAATCGCTGCAAGGACTCGGTGGTCTTGTCTGATCAAGTGTGTTGTACAGAGAAGTGGCTTGGAAAATATTAAAGAAAAGATGAATGGGAAGAAGAAAAAGTTGCTTGTTAAACTGTGCCTCTAGTTCCTCATGATTTAGGAAAAGGAGAAATTCTTCAACTGCATGTGCTGTTGGGGTATTTTTGGGGTTTTTTGGGTTTTTTTTTAGGAATGGAATTTTCTCCATAATTCTTTGATTCAGGGACTTGTAAAAAGGCAAAAGTAAAATTATTGCTACTGTAGTTCTGTAATCTTGTACACAGTAGGCCAGATCCAGAAGTGACACACATCTTGATATTAATGAGGGACTCGCTTCCTTCAACTGTAGCAATCCAAAAAGTTAGGGGTTTAGTACATTTTAATTGTCAAAATTAATTAAAAGCCAGTGGCATCTCAGCATGACATGTCATAGAATTGGAGTGGGAGATAGTTGAAATGTATAATTGAATACGGAGGTGACCAATACATCATTGACGTGCAGGGGTGACCAGTTTTGTCTAGAGACTGACGATATCTTCACTGAGAGGCAGGTTTTTAGATAAGATCAGTAAGAAAGTTTAGAAATTGGTCTTTCATTTTCGTTATTGACTACTACTTTATGTGTTCGCTCTTCAAACCTTAAGCATCTAATCCTGTGTTAAGTTTGCATTTCTGAATCAATACTACCAAAGGAGAATTTTGCTCGCAGAGTTTATTCTGTGTCTGACAAATGAAAACTATTAATGAGGAATTCCTAATTTCCATATGCAGTTCTGCTGTGCGTCATAAGCTGGCTTGAAATGATCGTAGAATCATAGAATGTTTTGGGTTGGAAGGGACCCCTAGAGGTCATCTAGTCCAACCCCCCTGCAGTGAGCTGATAGATTGATGCTATTGGTTGCTCAGTTGTTCATGTCTTCTGGTATAAATTGCCATTATTATTATTACTCTTCAGAATGTTAGGTGGGCCTTTGGGTGTCTGCTGCTGTTGGTACTTCTTTGACCAAGAGGCATGTTGGGTTGGAAGGGACCCCTAGAGGTCATCTAGTCCAACCCCCCTGCAGTGAGCTGATAGATTGATGCTATTGGTTGCTCAGTTGTTCATGTCTTCTGGTATAAATTGCCATTATTATTATTACTCTTCAGAGTGTCTGCTGCTGTTGCTACTTCTTTGACCAAGAGGCATGTCAAACACCTCTCAAAGCAGTGAAATATGACTTCTGAATCTGGAGAACTGTGGTACAGATTGGTGTAATGAGAGTGTGGTAGTACAGAAGAGAGAGTAAAACTAGAAGGGCCCCTTTGTTCATCTCCAGGCATACTATGATCTTGCTGAATGAAGTGAACTGGGGATACCTGTTCTAACTTTCATTCTGTTAATAGCTGATCTCTGTACAATTCAGGTCTTTTGTCTTTGGAAAAGCTAGGTTCTTTCTCAATTGTGTATGCACTGTTAACCTTCAGGAAGAAATTACCTACGAAAAAAAAAATCACTTATGTGCACACACAGCAGATTAGACTTGAGCTCCATCTCTACTGAAGAGAATTTTCACTCCTACTAACAGTAATTTGGTTGGGTTTTTTTTTTTTTTGAAAACTCAATAGAAAATACACAGCAAGATGATGTTAAATAGTCTTCATTGTCCGTGGCCATTTCCTATTGATTACAAGGGTGTACAAGTGTTTGCTGCATGTTACCCTCAGAAGGCTCTATTGAGGTACAATCTGTCACTTTTTCAAGACCACGGTGATATTAACATTAAGCAGACTTTCCTGCAGACATGGCAAATAGAGGACAATAACAATTTTGTCTGATGTTAATCAATTAGAGATGTTAAAAATGAATAGGCAGGTGGTCTCTTGATAGAGGTAGCTCTGTATTTGTAGATCCAGACCGCTTGCAGGTCATTTTGAGCTGGGTAAGAATTTGCAGTTGGTGTTGTTTTAATAGAGCATAGCGGTACATTGCCTGAGAAAGGTGGCAGTTCTAATAAGAAACTGCAGTCAATAAGGTATGATTGAGGTAATTAACTTCCTTTAGAATTAACCTTTAATGAAAATCTCAATGTGATTAATGAAGAAAGAAGATTCTTCATAAATCTGATATGTTAATAGTGTTAACACTTAAGATGTACTGAAAAATACTGTGATAGATTTGTAGAACTTGAGTGTCTTCCTTGGTTGCATACCAATACATGCTTTCTAAATTTCAGAACCAGTGGACTATGACAGTGTGGTACATGTCAGATTTGGAAACAGGTGTGATAATGAGAAAGAACTGCTCTGCCTTGAGGGTGACAGAGCACTGGAACAGGCTGCCCAGGGGAGTTGTGGAGTCTCCTTCTCTGGAGATATTCAAAGCCCACCTGGATGATGTCCTGTGCAACCTGCTTGGGTGACCCTGCTTTAGCAGGAGGGTTGGACTAGATGATCTCCCGAGGTCCCTTCCAACCCTTGCCACTCTGTGATTATCATCTCCTTTCTGAAGCAAGCTCATTGTCAGTCGTTCAATTTAACATACAGGTATTTTCCACTGAAGGTGAAATATTGGAGTGTTACCTGCTTGATGAGGATATATAGATTCCATGGCTCTTTCAGTAAAGGTGGAATTTTTTTCTGTCATTAAGATTGTAATCTGCTGAAGTCTGTAATTGTCAGGCACGTTGTTTAGCTGTCAGCTGTCACTCTGTTGTACGTGGCTTTGAAGTCTTCTGGGGTGAGCAGAACTGCTGTGTTAAAGTATTGCTAATAAAATTGTAAATACCAGAATACACTTTATCCAGGGAAATTCAGATCTGCAGAGTGTGCAGATTTTTTGTGAGAAGAAGCAGCAATAGAGATTTGGGTATTGAGATGAGCAATGTTGGCTTTTGACTCTTTAAAGTGTCATAGATGGCAGGGAGGCAAATTAACAATTTTTTTGAGAAAACAGCTGTGTGCGCTACCAGGCTTTTGACAGATGGGTTCCTGCGGTAAGGCCTGCAAGCTATAATTTCCGCTGCTGCTGTTGACTTACGAATTCAGGGGAGTTAGCGCTGGATCAATGGGGATTTTGGAAGGCTTCAAGGCTTATAGTGGGAGGTGAGCGAGTGATATCCTTGGACATTCAAGAGGTTACTCAGTAATAAATCAGGCAAAGATATGAATTTGTACCACAACAGTTATATGAAAGAATAAACTTTGTAGCTTGGATAATATTAATTTTTCTCTCTTCAACAGACGTGTATGTGACTGAAATTCAGTTAATTCAGTTTGGTAATTGGATCAGCAGTTTCTGTGGTACAGCCTTACTACGGGTAATGCTGATGACAAAAACACAGATCTGTTATTCCTCCTGAGAGCAGAAAGGCTAATCCCCTCGGTGCTGTTTTCTGTGAGGTGGCTGAGCAATGTCCCTCTGGATCTGTGGGAGCAGATCCCCATCGATCTCCCACGTGTCCATCCTGTGATGCACATGTTGGACCACCTAAGCTCCGGGAGGGGAGGAGGAGTAAAGGCTTTAAGAATATTGTGATTTAACCCAGCAGGCAGCTGAACTTCATATAGCCATTTGCTCACTCCCCCTGGCCCCAGTGGGATGGGGGAGAGAATCAGAAAAAAATAAAACCTGTGGGTTGAGATAAAGACAGTTCAATGAAACAGCAGAGGAAAATAATAATAATAATAATAAAATAATAATGCAAAAAAAGCACAATGCAGTTGCTCAGCACCTGCTGACCAATGCCCATCCCATCCCTGATCGCTGCCCCCTGGCCAACTCCCCCCAGTTTCTATACTGAGCATGACGTCCTATGGTCTGGAATAGCCCTTGGGCCAACTGGGGTCGGCTGTCCTGGCTGTGCCCCCTCCCAGCTCCTTGTGCCCCTGGCAGAGCAGGGGAAGCTGAAAAGTCCCTGACTGGTGTAAGCACCGCTTAGCAACAACTAAACATCAGGGCATTATCAACATTCTTTTCATTCTAAATCCAAAACACAGCGCTATGCCAGCTACTGGGAAGAAAATTAACTCTGTCCCAACTGAAAACAGGAGAAAGGAGATGACATGTACCACAAGTTTGCACTGACTGGTTATAAAAGAAATTGGAAGGGGTCTAAGTCTAAAGACTTGATAAAACTAGAGAGAAAGACCAGGGCAGGGTCTTTGCTGTATGCATGGATGCACACCAGCTCACCTTACTCATCTTACAGGAAGAGGGGGAAGGCAGGTGTACGTTGATATTCTAATGTCTTTATCTTAAGCTGCTTTTTCCAGATGCATTCAGGTATCTGATAAAGGAAAAAAACCTAAACCAGGCTGGATTAAACTGACCTCAGATCTGCTACACAATGGCATAGCCAACATAGAGGGAGAGTACGTCTTAAGAGAATTGTGTTTATCTGAATGGTTATAGAAAGTCTTGTCATGTTAGATAAAAGTCAATGTGCAGAAATGAAGAATTAAAAAGCAAGGAAAAAGCCTAAGGTAAATAAGAGCTCTAGGATTTATTGGTGTAGAGATGTCAATAAAAGGCTTGTGTCACTTCAGGAGGCATGGAGAGGGTTGCATGGTGGGTGTTTGGTGGGCGTTTCTTTTTGGATTAAAAATTGCAGGCAGAATACTGAAGTTTCTATGTGGGGGGAAAGAAAAAATCCTTTTGCTGAGGCAACGAGCAAATGGGGGCACAGCAAAGCGGGCAGTGTACCATCCTTGCCGTCCATGTTCTGGTGCAGGTAACCCACTGTATTCCTTTTCTAGACCACCTGTAAGTGGCCAGAACCTCTCACTTCTCAAGTTAGTTACCCAGTGTCACTCTTCAGAAAATCTTCCTTAAACCCTCAGAAGCATGAATTGGGAGGGCAAATCTATTGGAAAGCAGTGAGTTTGCACACTAATGCATGACTGTTTTGGATTCAGGGTGTCCCAATGTCAAATTTTAACTGCCCAGCAGAGGGGAACCCTGATTGCATCTGGACCACTATACAAATCTGCACCAAAATATAAATGTGTTAATTATAATCTTAATAAAAGCAGCAGCTGCAGATGTCATTAACACTGTTAGAGAAAGTTTTAAAGAATTACTGTAGGTGAATTTTCATATTCTAAAATGACTGAACTTTTAAGTAGCTCAGTTTCTAAACATTTGTAATTCTTCATATTGCACTGGATCAATCAGCAGAATGCCTAGTGTTGGGGGGGGATGGAATGCTTCACACTGACAGGCTAAAGAAGAGAGGAGAAACTTAAAATTCTTTCAGAGTAAGAAGCAAGACAATTCGTTGCTGATGGTACTTTAGGAAATGTTAGGAACAGCCTGTCAGGTGCATTGGTGAGAGCATCTTCTGGGCATACTGATAGACAAGGCTAATAAAGCTAGGGCTCAAGAACATGAAAGTGCACTTGGCAGGAAGCCATAGACAAAAAGTTCATCTCTGTATTTAGAAATGAGTAAAGTTGCAACTGAAAGGAGGTAGAAAAAGCAAGGATAGATGTGTAAGGAGAAGAACCAGAGCACTGATGCTATTAGCACAGGAAGCACCCGGCTGCATACTGCATGGGGACAGACCGTAGAATCATCCTTATTTCACAGTGTCTGAGACCAGAAAGCGGAGAATGAAATCAGACTGACTACTAAATTGTCTTGAGTACTGTTGTACTGAGCCTGAAATTTGCTCAAACTAGTTCTGCCCCAAAGCACTGCATGCTACGGGCAAACAGGGGAGGCTCGGGCATGGCCAGTGCCCGAAGCCTCCGCAGTGGCAGGAGATGGTGCTTGCTCCAGGTCTGTGCTGCACCCTTTGGCTGAACGGTTCTCTGTCAGCATGGTCTGGGGTAAGATTCTTTCCCAATCCTAAATCTTATGTGAGCGTGGGGGAGGCGAAACCACAAACTTAGAAAATGGTTTATTTTTACTGCCACAGCATCATGTCTTTTTTATTTCTGCTTTCAGCTATCATATCGTAACATATATACATCACTGAAAACGGAGCATTTCTCTTCCATTACATCTTTTCCCTGTCTAAGTACCAACAGTTTGCTCTTGCTGAACAGATTGAGCTCTGGAGGCCTTACATGGTAAAGCTGACTTTTCATCCCTTAGAGCATTTCTGTGGCTTTTTTTTTTTTTCCTTACAGTTCTGTGGGATTATCACATTTTGCATTTGAGCACATTTATCTTCTAACTATGCTTGCCCTACCTACCTAATACTCTGTATCGGGGGGTTTTTTTTGTCACCTACAAAGGGTACCAGCAAAGAATCTGTGTAAGAACCTATACGATCAGTGGTAGGACTGGCTACTGGGAGATAAAGAACCCTGCATGCTGCTTAACTATATATGCTACAACTGGGGCAGCTGACTATTTCTTGAGTTTCTTACAAAATATGTGATTGTAATTGTGAGGTTGGCTTTTCAAAGACTTTCTTGCTGGCCGTGTTCTGCTCCTGCTGGAGACCATAGTAAACACAAAGTTAGGCAGGCAGTGAGAGCTTTAGAAAATCCCACCCTACAATTACAACTGAAAATAATTTTCTAGCAAATGGTTCTCTCTGGTTTCTTTTTTTTTAAAGCTAAGCCACCCACTGGGAGTCTGATTCTGTAGGGCTCTGAAGATGGTTTTGGGACAGGGGGAAAATTCAACCTAAAAATAACTTGGAGGAGCTCTTTCATGCCTCAACAAAGACACAGTTGTAGGCTTGTCATTTCTGGACCTCCAGGGCTGAGAATAAGTGCTGGATGCTCTGGAAAGAGAATACGTGCATGTAAGCATGTGCCTGTGTTCTCTGGGTGTATACGTAGAAACTTTGACAATTTTTGCCCTCCTTGGGATGAATTAGAAATGGTTCTTCAAGAATCTGGATTACTCCTCTCCAGCATCCTTATTACTACTTTTTTTTTTTTTTTATAGGTAATACCCAAAGTACTGCAATCCTTTAAGACAATTGTGAGCTAAGTTGGAAGTCTTTTAGTTAGTTTATAAAATAGTGAGACTGTTTATACAAGACAGTGAATTGTTGTCAGCAGAACTGCAGAAAAAGCTGGACTTTCAGAAGGAATCTGAGGCACTGCTTTGGAAGCAGAGCAAGAGACATGGGACCATGTTGTGCTCAGCACTTACGCCACAGTCTATACCAATCAGCTCCGCTAAATTTACCAAATCAGTGCTAACTTCATGATGGTTTATGCAAGAGTAGAATATAACCTATGGTGTCTTACTGCTCGCTTTACTTGTGGGTGGTTCAGCACTGAAGCTGTTGTGACTTCCAGTAGTGCATCTCCCCCTTGCTGCGCGGCTGGCTGCAGTGTCGTGGGAGGCTGATGTAAATGTCACTTGGGATGAGGTGGCCAAGTTCCTGAGGGTAAAAGGTATACGGTTGTGGGGTTTTTTCCTCCTAGGAGACAGAGTGTGTCACCCGTTGGTTGTTTTCAGAGTCTATCTGGCAAGTGCACGGAAGAGGCCTTCTCGTGTGCATTTGAGGTGAAGGACTTGGGAACAGAGTCTTTTGGCTTTTCAGGGTGGGCATCGTTGGCCTCGCAGTGCAAATGCTTGGGGATGTCTGCAGTGCTGTGCTGCTGGAAAAGCTGGCCATAAGATAAATCCCAGCCAGAATCCTGCTTGAATTATCTAGCTCTTTCACAAAGAGAATATTCTTCATTTGTTTTAAAGTGTGATTTTTGCATTTATTTTACTTTGGGCCTCCAGTAGCAACACATCAAGCCTGATTACGTGAAGGGTTTGCAGTCAGACGCTGCTCGGGGAGAAGGAAGGATGTAAACAGTGCTGCTTGCTTCGTAAAGAAGCATATTAATCTCAATCTGCCAGGCCTTTGTAAACCTTTGCAGTGGATAAATGATGTTACAATTCTTCAAGCACGTAGAGAAGGGAAAGCTGGTTACTTCACTTGTGCTGTCAGCTATCATTGGCAACATAAAGTCTGTATTCCTACAGTGGCTGACAGTTTGTAGAAGTCATGAATAAAAATATGCATTTTTAGTCAAATTGTGCTGCCTGACCCCAGTATGCTGTTAGCATGATACCCTATTTCTGGGTGGAATATAATAGAATTGATTGAATAAATCTGTTTTGAGTTTAGTATTTCATCTTTCTGCCTGTAGTTTCAAGGCTATAAATAAATTCATGTGACATTATTTTACAATAAAAATCTATGGTAATTCCTAGATAAAGATATAAGAATTCATTTGGAATTTTGATCAAATGTTAAATCTATACTTATGTGTATTCATCGTTATGCAATATAATATTTCTGTCACCATATTACAAAAACTTATAATTGCACTCTAAGACTGTAATTTCAAGAAACATTCTTTGTGGTAGCCAGTGTTGACTGGTGCTATAAAAGGTAGAATACAAAAAGTATTCCATTCTTGCTTTCTGGAAGTCATAAATAGAATCATAAATATACCACAATAATACAAATTCTAATTCATATTTCTGTATAATTATAGAAAACATAGGTGGTTATTTGTCCCCTGTAATTTTATAGCTGTGTTTCTCATAAATGCCAGCTGTACCATTTTTCTGTATATTTTCATTTTCTTAGCTGAAGGAAAATGTCATTTCCCAGTAGACAGAGTCCTCTGTAAATAAAGAAAAAAACCCAGAAATGTAAAATGTCAGCAACTGTTTTCTTTTAAAGAAGGCTATTTTGCTTGTGTGTTTGCATGCAGTGAGTAGGGAAAAGGAGTTGCATTGTGGTTTTTTTTTTTTTTCACCAGTATTGCTGATAAGGATGATAGTTCAAGCAAGCTGACTATTTCTTGAGTTTCTTACAAAATATGTGATTGTAATTGTGAGGTTGGCTTTTCAAAGACTTTCTTGCTGGCCTAGTTCTGCTCCTGCTGGAGACCATAGTAAACACAAAGTTAGGCAGGCAGTGAGAGCTTTAGAAAATCCCACCCTACAATTACAACTGAAAATAATTTTCTAGCAAATGGTTCTCTCTGGTTTCTTTTTTTTTAAAGCTAAGCCACCCACTGGGAGTCTGATTCTGTAGGGCTCTGAAGATGGTTTTGGGACAGGGGGAAAATTCAACCTAAAAATAACTTGGAGGAGCTCTTTCATGCCTCAACAAAGACACAGTTGTAGGCTTGTCATTTCTGGACCTCCAGGGCTGAGAATAAGTGCTGGATGCTCTGGAAAGGGAATACGTGCATGTAAGCATGTGCCTGTGTTCTCTGGGTGTATACGTAGAAACTTTGACAATTTTTGCCCTCCTTGGGATGAATTAGAAATGGTTCTTCAAGAATCTGGATTACTCCTCTCCAGCATCCTTATTACTACTTTTTTTTTTTTTTTATAGGTAATACCCAAAGTACTGCAATCCTTTAAGACAATTGTGAGCTAAGTTGGAAGTCTTTTAGTTAGTTTATAAAATAGTGAGACTGTTTATACAAGACAGTGAATTGTTGTCAGCAGAACTGCAGAAAAAGCTGGACTTTCAGAAGGAATCTGAGGCACTGCTTTGGAAGCAGAGCAAGAGACATGGGACCATGTTGTGCTCAGCACTTACGCCACAGTCTATACCAATCAGCTCCGCTAAATTTACCAAATCAGTGCTAACTTCATGATGGTTTATGCAAGAGTAGAATATAACCTATGGTGTCTTACTGCTCGCTTTACTTGTGGGTGGTTCAGCACTGAAGCTGTTGTGACTTCCAGTAGTGCATCTCCCCCTTGCTGCGCGGCTGGCTGCAGCATCGTGGGACGCTGATGTAAATGTCACTTGGGATGAGGTGGCCAAGTTCCTGAGGGTAAAAGGTATATGGTTGTGGGTTTTTTTCCTCCTAGGAGACAGAGTGTGTCACCTGTTGGTTGTTTTCAGAGTCTATCTGGCAAGTGCGCGGAAGAGGCCTTCTCGTGTGCATTTGAGTTGAAGGACTTGGGAACAGAGTCTTTTGGCTTTTCAGGGTGGGCATCGTTGGCCTCGCAGTGCAAATGCTTGGGGATGTCTGCAGTGCTGTGCTGCTGGAAAAGCTGGCCATAAGATAAATCCCAGCCAGAATCCTGCTTGAATTATCTAGCTCTTTCACAAAGAGAATATTCTTCATTTGTTTTAAAGTGTGATTTTTGCATTTATTTTACTTTGGGCCTCCAGTAGCAACACATCAAGCCTGATTACGTGAAGGGTTTGCAGTCAGACACTGCTCGGGGAGAAGGAAGGATGTAAACAGTGCTGCTTGCTTCGTAAAGAAGCATATTAATCTCAATCTGCCAGGCCTTTGTAAACCTTTGCAGTGGATAAATGATGTTACAATTCTTCAAGCACGTAGAGAAGGGAAAGCTGGTTACTTCACTTGTGCTGTCAGCTATCATTGGCAACATAAAGTCTGTATTCCTACAGTGGCTGACAGTTTGTAGAAGTCATGAATAAAAATATGCATTTTTAGTCAAATTGTGCTGCCTGACCCCAGTATGCTGTTAGCATGATACCCTATTTCTGGGTGGAATATAATAGAATTGATTGAATAAATCTGTTTTGAGTTTAGTATTTCATCTTTCTGCCTGTAGTTTCAAGGCTATAAATAAATTCATGTGACATTATTTTACAATAAAAATCTATGGTAATTCCTGGATAAAGATATAAGAATTCATTTGGAATTTTGATCAAATGTTAAATCTATACTTATGTGTATTCATCGTTATGCAATATAATATTTCTGTCACCATATTACAAAAACTTATAATTGCACTCTAAGACTGTAATTTCAAGAAACATTCTTCGTGGTAGCCAGTGTTGACTGGTGCTATAAAAGGTAGAATACAAAAAGTATTCCATTCTTGCTTTCTGGAAGTCATAAATAGAATCATAAATATACCACAATAATACAAATTCTAATTCATATTTCTGTATAATTATAGAAAACATAGGTGGTTATTTGTCCCCTGTAATTTTATAGCTGTGTTTCTCATAAATGCCAGCTGTACCATTTTTCTGTATATTTTCATTTTCTTAGCTGAAGGAAAATGTCATTTCCCAGTAGACAGAGTCCTCTGTAAATAAAGAAAAAAACCCAGAAATGTAAAATGTCAGCAACTGTTTTCTTTTAAAGAAGGCTATTTTGCTTGTGTGTTTGCATGCAGTGAGTAGGGAAAAGGAGTTGCATTGTGGTTTTTTTTTTTTTTTTCACCAGTATTGCTGATAAGGATGATATTTCAAGCAGCATTTTTAATTTGTTCTACTCCAGGGGCTGGCTGGTATAAAATGGTGATAATGAATTATTAACAGTTTTTAACAGAGATGCTGCTGGTTCACAGCGTGCCCGTAATCCGCGGTTGGGTCCTGTCCTCCTTGGAGGAATAGGACTTTGTTCTGTGAAATCAGTGGGTTTTCAGCTGTGTTCAGATGACCTTTGAGAAACAGCTGTAGTGGTTTGAGGTGTTATCATCCCTGAATTGTTCATCCTTTGTGTTGGAGGTTGGGCTGGAAGATGGCTGAGGTAGTAGAACAAATTGTCCAAGCGCTGGTCAGCAGCTTTCATGCAAAATCAACTATTTTTGTTTAATCAGGTCTCGCTAGTTATCCAAGTCAAGCCATCCGAGTCTGTGCTGAAGAGGAGGATGAATTTTTATACAACCAACTCCTCAGTCAATAGTAGGAGGGGTGGTCTCCAGCCCAAGAGTTAGCAAAAAGCTCATACAAGGGAGAGGCTTACACATTGTAGAAACATGCAGCTATTGGAAATGCCAGCCATCAGGTTTTTTTGGTTTATTTTAATCTTGGAGAAAAAAGTTGGGGAGGGTGAGGTTTGTACATTGGGGTCCAGGTTCATTCCAAAAACTGCATAGCTATCTTAGATGGCAGATTAGGATGGTAAATCATAGTCTTCCCGTATAACGAAGGACTTGCATTCTGAGGGTGCATTTCTTTCCATCTAGGATGTGCATAGTCCTGTGCTTGGTCTTTTTGCTTGCTGTAGAAGGACTACATACCACTTCATACATGTAGATTAAGTATTGTCCTTGGCTGCCTACAATTAGGAGGGATAAATTTTTTGTTAGCAGCTCAAACACAATCAAGTTATCATGTTAGCAAATTGCCTCAAAGTCATGCAAGTTGTCTTTAACCACCTCCCACTGCATATTAAGTTGCAGTGCGTTAATTTGCATTTATTATGATCTAAGACTATGCACACTGGTGGTTGCCATGGGTCAGCTGATATTTGGTAGCTGAATAAACTATAATAACTAGACTTGGCATCTAATCCCAAGGTGAATGTGTGCATGAAGAGTATTGTTGTTATTGAACTTCTTTATTAGAGCATCTGTGCGCTAAGAAACCAAGAATTACATTAATAGATGTGATCTAAGGTAGACAGATGTGATCTGCTTAGTTTAATATCCTGTCTCCAAGAGAAATCTGTTTGGGGAAAAACATCAATATCTCACAACAAGGAGTGAAGGGGAAATTATATTATTTTTTTTTTCCTAAATATACAGCTAGTCTGTTTTGTTGAATGACCCTTACTCTTCTGTCATGAGACAGAGAACTAAAGCTCCCTCTCAGTATAACTCATTATTTTTGACACATTAGTTATGCATCTTCTTGTTTATTTCCCTTCTGGGATAAGCATTATCAATGTTTTCAAATCCTACTTCAAAGGAAGAAGCTCTGTTTACAAAGAATTCCTAAAAATATGTCTAGTCTTAAGAGCATGTTCCAGACATAAACTCTTTGATAATTGTAACTTTACTGTTACAACAAAGCATCATGGAAAAAGATGGAGTCAGAAAATAAAGCCCTATCTGTTCATTGACCCGACGCTGCTATGTTTAGACTGAAGATAGCTGGAGTTAGTATGAGAAAATGTATCTTGTTATGTTTTGGAGAATAGGGGAAAAGCAACATATTTCCTATAAAAACTGCAATTCCCGTATTTGGGTTTTTGAATGGAGAGGCTGGACTGCCCAGTTCCTCAGCAGTGTGTTAGAATGAGATAACAAAGGGAAGCATAAACCAGGCAACACAGTAACTGGAGGAACAAACATAATGTACATATTTATGAGAATAAATAAGGGCAACATTTGGACTACTTCTTTTTGCTGTCTTGGTTGCTTCTCCCAATTATTGCATCCTTTTTTATCTGTCCTCATCTTTTTCTTAATTAATGCAGGTGAAGTCATCCTCATCCATGTTGTCTAGACAGCTTTTTTCATACTTAATTTTTAAAAAACATTAAAATAGTATGTTGCGTAATGATTACAACATGCTCTGAGGTGGTGTGAATACCCTTGGTAATGTTTGCTTTGGGCTGCTTTTTTGGTATACCGAGGACCCGTAAGGTAGGTATGAATCAGAGCACTGGAGTTAGAGCCCAAGTCTTCTACCTAACAAGCAGTGGGAGCTATGGGACCTTGAGGGTGGATGAGGGTATGTATATCAGGAATTTTAATGGAAAAGTGGCTCCTCTGTAAAAACCTCAGACTTGTTTCACATCTCAAAACTTCTAATACAATACTTAGAAGTCTCTTATGCCAATGGTGGCCTCTTAAATAAGTTTTATTTTTTTACTTTAGCACGGGCACTCAATTTTTTTATTGCAAATGAGAAAGAGCATTCAGGAGCATTGGAATGCACGTCAGGATGTTCTTCAAATCACAAGATTTGTTTAGTTTGCTGTTTCACAGGCACAATAATATCCTGAAAGGACCAAGGTGTTGGAGTAATTTTAAATTAGGTTGATGAGGATATGTATATCAGGAATTTTAATGGAAAAGTGGCTCCTCTGTAAAAACCTCAGACTTGTTTCACATCTCAAAACTTCTAATACAATACTTAGAAGTCTCTTATGCCAATGGTGGCCTCTTAAATAAGTTTTATTTTTTTACTTTAGCACGGGCACTCAATTTTTTTTATTGCAAATGAGAAAGAGCATTCAGGAGCATTGGAATGCACGTCAGGATGTTCTTCAAATCACAAGATTTGTTTAGTTTGCTGTTTCACAGGCACAATAATATCCTGAAAGGACCAAGGTGTTGGAGTAATTTTAAATTAGGTTTTACAGCTTAATATATTTCTTGCATAGCGATAGATGACTTGTTTTACAATACAAATAAAGTCCTTGGAATTAATTATGGGATATAAAATCAAACACAAACTTGCTGAGTCCTTGCAGAACTGTGGCCTAAAAATTATTACATTCTGGGAAATTATTAAATTTAAGTACATCTCAAAACTTGGCTTCCAATTCTGGAGATAGATCTGAGCTGTCTGTCTACTTGATGAAACACATTTCATATAAGAATTGGAAAAGCAAGTTTGATAGGAGCAGCTGTTTCCATATATCAGCTTTCATTTAAAAAATTGCTTCTGAACGTCAAATTCTGTGTAATGAACTCTTAGTCAAAACCTGGTAACTGCTATGAAAAGATAGGTTAGAAAGAGGCGGCTCATGGCCAGCCTAGCAGCAATTGCAAAGTTGTTGGTATGCCTGCCTATATACTGCTTTTTACTGTTTGTCAAGGAGTCAGAAGATGCTACAAGGGGAATATCTCTTGTAACAAGTGTCTCTGCTGCCAGACCATGGCTGCGTGCAACAGGGACAGCACATACTTCGTTTGAGGAGTTTTTACATAGTAAAGGAGAGCAAAGGAGGACTTAATTTTTACTAACCATGTCTTTGAGTATACATTTCCACTGTAATCTGGAATGGATTGCTCTTGTGGCTTTAGAATAACAGTAAAAGTTGCTTGGATTTTGTATTAGGTCAGGGAAGTTTAGGTAAAATAGGTGCAAATTAGACCACATTCAAACTTGTGTTCTATAAATATAATTCAACTTTTAATGTGCGTTTTTGCAGACTTTTCATTATGGTTATATTTATTAAATAAATGTAATTTTAAAAAGTATAATTTTGCTGCAAGAAATGAATTCTTGAAGGATAACTAGAAGATTTTCTCTTCTGTTGGTGGAAAAAAAGATGAAGTTAATTTGATGGGAAAATGCAAAAATAGTGTCTTCCATTTTTATATTTAAAGGCTGAATAAATGCCAGTTTTGCATATTCTTTAATAAACTTAGGAAAGATTCCTTTACAAAATCTTACACTTCCTTGCTCATTGGTATTTTATTAGGTGAAACACCTGCTTTATTTAGTACACACAACTGTACAGTTAAATGAATCCATAATCATTGTGCAGTTGTCCTTTACTTGGCAGAGAAGCTGTGGCAGCCTGCTTCCATATTGGTTCACGTATTTGGGCCCAGGGCTTAGGATGATGTAGCTGATATCTGGCTACCATTTAAATTGAAGGATCAGTGTTCCAATTCTGTGATTGAAAGATATGAGCATTAATTGCTATAAAGATCCCAAGGATAATGCCAGAACTTCTCATGGGTAGTATCTCCTTTTGATGGTGATGGAGTGATGGGGAAAGCATTGCAACTTCAAATGCTGCCAAAGATAGTCTGAGATTTTGAACAGCTCTTTCAGCAATTACTCAGTTACTTAATGATTTAAAAGATACTGAAGCAAGTGTTCAAGAAATTAAGTAACATTGGTATAAGGGCACTTTAGAATAATAGCTTTTATTACATAATGAAGTATAATGCGTTTGATATACTTCAGTAGGATCGTAGTTAAGATATCTAAGAATTTATTCTCAGTTACATTTTTTTCATGTTTTTTCTTCTTTTCTGAGACTTCTCCACTGGTAACCAGCAGCAGATTTGAAACTTTAGTAATAATTTTTGGAATTCTCATACAGTGAGAAAATGGAGAACTTTTTTTAAAAGAAAGAAGAAAGGCAACAGCAACTAGTTCAGCTTGGAACACTTTCCTCCATGGCTGGACAATTTTAAAGTGACTGAATCTGTTTCTCTTAGTAGAGGCCAGATGAAGAGAGACCAGATCACAGTTAGTACAATTTGAGTAGCAAAAGCCTAAACCCAGGGATTAAAGTGGACAGTACTTGTGAACCCCACAACAGGTCTCTGTTGTGTGTTACTTTACTCGTGTATTTCCTGTGTATATAAAGTATTGATTTCTTTGTCAACATTCTCTGTAAGAAGAGTAAATGTACTTATAGAATCATAGAATCATAGAATCGCTTTGGTTGGAAAAGACCTTTAAGATCATTGAGTCCAACCTTTAACCTAACCCTGCCATCCCACCACTAAACCATGTCCCTAAGCACCTCATCTATCCTTCTTTTAAATACCTCCAAGGATGGGGACTCTACCACCTCCCTGGGCAGCCCATTCCAGAGCCTGATGACCCTTTCAGTGAAGAAGTTTTTCCTAATATCTAACCTAAACCTGCCCTGGTGCAGCTTCAAACCATTCCCCCTCGTCCTATCAAATGTTACCAGGGAGAAGAGACCAACCCCCTCCTCACTACAGCCTCCTTTCAGGCAGTTGTAGAGGGTGATCAGGTCTCCCCTCAGCCTCCTCTTCTCCAGACTAAATAACCCCAGTTCCCTCAGCTGTTCCTCGTATGACTTGTGCTCCAGACCCCTCACCAGCTTGGCTGCTCTCCTCTGGACATGCTCCAGCAATTATTCAGCCGGCTGTCAACCAGTACCCCCAGGTCCTTTTCCACCAGGCAGCTTTCCAGCCACTCTTCCCCAAGCCTGTAGCGCTGCATGGGGTTGTTGTGACCAAAGTGCAGGACCCGGCACTTGGCCTTGTTGAACCTCATGCAGTTGGCCTCGGCCCATCGATCCAGCCTGTCCAGGTCTCTCTGCAGAGCCCTCCTCCCCTCAAGCAGATCAACACTACCACCCAGTTTGGTGTCGTCTGCAAATTTGCTGAGGGCACACTCAATCCCCTCATCCAGGTCATTGATAAAGATATTAAACAAGACTGGCCCTAGAACTGAGCCCTGGGGGACACCGCTTGTGACCGGCTGCCAACTTAAATCTTACTGTTAACATTTGGCAGCTTGCCTTTCCCCTTTCTAATCTTTTTGCAATTCTTTTTGGCTGCATTGCCATATACTTCTGGTGGTCAAGCTGATGCACTTGAAGGAGCTTCTGCTGCTGAACTTGGTCAAGAAGCTATTCATGATTACAGTAGGGGTTTGTTGTATTTGATTGCACTTTACTGAGCATGTTTTGTTATTTGTTCTACTCTAGAAGTAAATGTAGGCATGGTTCCCTGAAATCATCATTTGGCAGCAAGGGCAGGACCAACCTCTCAGTGTCCAGACCAAGTCTTCTAACCATCTCCTTGCTGATGGCTGATGCAGACTTTTGAGTTAGAAAAGAGCTGTATCTGTTGTGAGAGGTAGTTGACTGAGGGCTGCCTTTTAGAACTACAAACTTAAATGGGCAGCGGGCTGCCTGGTGCTTTCACATATCTAAAGGTGTTCTATCACAGATCATAAATCTGACCATTGACTGTACATCATGATTATGTCAATGTTTGTCTGGCATTAAACCAAACAGCTCAACTCCTTCAGACAGCAGCACACATCTAACAGTTTCAGATCATTCATCAATCTAGTTTTTGATCTACTGTGAAAAGAAATGCCAGAATTTATGCACTTGGTCACACCGCTGACAGGTTCCTCAGGATACTTTGAAGAAATCTGACAGCTCCAATCTAAGTTTACTAATGTGATAAACTGTTTTTTAAGGGAATAAACACTTAATATGGGGACCCACAGTCTTGCCAGGGAAAGTGTTTGGCTTTACAAAAACATAAAGTGAACAAACTACCATCCATAAAATAACATAGCTTTACAGTAATATTGTTAGAGAAATTTATATGGTTAAATCTGCTGAAGAAGCTAAGGGATTCCATAGGCCGTTGGATTTCTGGGGCAAAATCTTGAAAGTTCAGAAATATTCTAACAGTAGAAAGGCTTAATTGTGTGATTGAAAAAACCCAAAACAACCAAACAAAAAAAAACCCCCAAATACCTCTGGTTTTCAAATTTTTTTTCCTAAATTAAACATGAAATACTGGCTTAAATATGATTCTTTGTGGAAATACCTGTACAAAGGTCAAATCCAGTTGTTTGATATCTTTTAATAATACTCCTTCGTTGATACAGAACTTTGTATTTAAGCCCTCAAAGCTACTGATGTGTCCAAGCTATTCTGTTCAGGACTATCTCCAGTTTTACATCAGAGTAACTGCTTAAAATTGTTCTTCGATAATTTTGAATATAAGGAACCAGAGTGAGAGTGCAGTTAGCGTAATTGCTTTGCTCAAGCGTACAGAGCAAGTAGTAGCTCAGGAGAGAAAGCTGCTGCAAGGTGTCTGCAGGTGTTGCAGTGTCCCTATTCCCGACAACAGCAGGGAGTAAGAAAACCGATCTCTCCCTTCCCATTCAGATTGGAGCAATTTCCTTAATGCTTTTAACATAGCATGGTTGAAATAGATTTTTAACTTGAGCTCGTGCAAGAACTTAATTGCTGTTCAGGATAATTACTTGTTTTCTGCAGTACTGTAATATATAGTGTCCTTATTGTGGTAAAATAGCATCTTAGAGTGAGAACACTTAATAGCAATTACTCTGATTTTAAATTATAACCATCAATGGGAAGGCAAGAATCATGTTGTTCCCCATTTCACAGATGTACAATGAGGAAAATCAGTTGTGTCTGTTGTGTCAGGAGTAAACTTTGAAATAACCAAGGAAAGAAACTTGTATTGCTTGAAATGAGTCCAGAGGTCCTCCTGCTAGCACCTGTGTTCACAGGGGACATCGGAGAGGGTGAAACAGAAGTGCTGGTAGAGGAGATAACTAAAATAAATTGCCAGGAGCTGACAGTATTTGCCCAGGAGGTGAAAGGAACTTAGGGATGAAATAAGTCTGTCTTGTAACCTGTTGCTGATGTGCCACCAGGGGACTAGAAGGTGTCAAATATATCTCAAAATTGGAGGAAAGAGGAAAAGGGGAGGATGTGTGATTTGTGGAACTACCTAGTAAGGCCTATGCCCACAAATAATCGTTAGAAACACTTTTAAAGAAGAAGAAAAAAAAAACATATCAGAGGGATTTTAAATAAATCTGAATGGCTCAAAGCTGCTAGAGGTTTTGGGGTTTTTTGTTTGGTTTGGGTTTTTTCTTTTTTTTTGAGGAAACAACCAATATTTGAACAATCATAGTCTATTTGGATTTTCTAAGGGTTGTACTTTCCTGTTTCCACCACTGCTTTGTGTGTTTCGGTATTGGCACAGGAGTCTGCGGATGCTAGAAATTTGCATTGGTTTAAACAGGGATTGAGAAATTAATGGAAGAAAAGTACATCCAGCTGCCACTCTTGTCTTGGAAACTACTGAATCATGAGCTGTGGGAAGATGGTGATGTAGAAAAACCATAGGGCAAAGGTTTAATTTCCTATAATAGTTTTCTTCAGAAATGTTTTCCTCTCCAGTCCTGGAGAAAAGACAATGATGTGGACCCTCTGTCAACAACAGTATGGTGAATCTTATAAATATTTGAAGAGTATAAAACTGCAAAAGCCCCTGTGGAGCATCTGCATCTTGCACTGGCCAGTGCTCCCTGTGGCTATATACTTTTTTTTTTAATGTGAAATGATAAATGTAGCCAATATAAGTTAAATATTATAGTTATTATCTGAATAGATTATTACTGAATGTTTACTCTCCAATATCTGAAAATAGTTACTTAACTTAAAACCGTTCCAGTAGTACGAAAGATGTATCCCAGAGTTTATGATTGTGGTCAGAAGGAGATGTACGAGAGTGCACCTGAAAGGATTCAACATACTCGGTCTCAACATTCTGAATGGGATTCCCTCGTATCTTTATCATGTGATGTTTTCTATATATTGTCTTTGTTAAGCGATGGATTCGCTGGATGAATGCGATATTGGGTGCTAAACTTTCTCATAGCTTTCTAAATCTTCTCATTTCTTTTGGCAGATAGATATGGATACAATCTTCTGTGTGAATATGTCACACATCTCCCCAGTTATTCATTTCTTTGTTGTTTCTTACAGCACATTCATCATCTTCCTCTTAAACCTAGCTCAAAATTTAGCATCTAAATACAATTTTGATAGAATTGAAGTGCAGGAGAATAATCCTGAGAATGTCACTGGGCGACTTGCATTCCCTGGAAGTCCAACCTTATTTCACTAGTGGAGTTATTAAAGTGCCTAGGCTCTTACTGCCAGGCCAGCCCAGAGGTGCCCCAGTCCCAGCTGAGCTGGATGCCTTGGCCCCCGCCTGGTGCCCGAGGCAGCGTGTAACTGGCACAGCCAGCTTCATCCCCCATGCAAATAATAGAGCAGGTATATTCAGCGCATGTCTAACCTATATTGAAGGTGTTGCAAAGCTACGGCTACTGTAATTGCTACAAACGTGGTTCTACTCATAGGTAAGGGATAAGGGCATCTGTCCAGGGGATGGAAAACCAGGATCTTAGGACTGCTTTAGCTAGAGGGAATTCAAGCCAGAGCTTGCGCTTCTTAGAGGAGTCCCCTAAACTTCTGCTCTCCTAGGAGAGTTTCTGTTTTATACTAAGTGATCAGTGAATATAAAATGTACTTCTAAAAGCCAGGGCCAAATCCAGGACTTTGCCTTCCCAGATGATTCCCCAAAGAGGGGAGCTAGAGGCAGGGTCCTGCTACTCCCCCCTTCTTGCCTACCTAAATCCCCTCTTCTGGCTGACACAGCGGCCAAGCATTAACCATGCCCTCCAGTTTGGCTGAAAGCTGAGGGGTGGCATGTTCTAACCTTGTGTGTAGCTTGCCATATAGTATAGTAAATAACAGTCATTACACCCCTTCCTCTGACTTGAAAAGTGTATGTCACTTCTGTCTATGCAAAGTGAAATATTTAATTTGGGGGAAAGCTGATAATCCCAGTCTTCTGTCAATACCAAACTGGAGGCTTTTGCTCAGAGTACAATCTCTAGAAAGGGGTGGTATTTTTCACCATTTCTTCACACTTACTTTAAGCGCACCCTTGATCCTCTGCCCTTTTCAGTGTACTAACACTAGTTGAATTCCACTCTAGATGCCTCAGTGTCTACATTCAGTATAGAGTAGGTGTTTTAAAAATCCAAAATTAACACAGACCCAAGGGAAACCCACGTGTCAAGACACAATAAATTATTCGCCCTGCCCTGAATCAATGTGTCCGTCTGCATGACGGGTAAGAGCGTCAACTCACGTGTCTTTACATCATGCTTCCTCTTACAGGGCTGGCTTAGGAATCCCTGTAAGGGTACTTGGTTTGACAAACTATGTGCCTAAAAAAACGGGGTTGTTGATTCTGCTTTGGCGGGTAGGTATCTTGACTCCAGTTGCGGACATGACCAAAGGACCATGTTGATACCTATGCTGGAATTCCACACATGTTTTTATCCTGTTCTGCATTTCTAAAGTATTCCTAAACCTTTTCTGTAAGGAAAGTAGCTTAAGATGGGAAACTTTTGGAAGTAATTACATTGAAAATGCCATATAGTATGGAGAAGATTTGAAGACATGGTTCAATATTTTGTTTTAAATGGATTTGTAATTACATATGGGGATTCTTTGCTTCCACAGTCCTGAACGGGACAGAAGGAGAAGAATGACAGCATATGTGGGACTATTGATTTTATATAACTAGACTATTAAATGATAGCAAAAAATGCATCACTTGGTAGATGCTGCTAAGGACGATATCACATTCATCTGTCACTGTGGAATGAAAAGGAGTTTTAGACTAATACCTCAGCTCTTGATATAGATTTTATGGAGTTTTTTCTGCTTTTATAATTGGATTAGAATTGTTGCACTTGTAACCTTTTTAGTAACTACTCATTCAAGTATTGACACATATGTGTGTTTTATTAGTATCACCCTTGTTGCACAAGGGCCTGCGCTACAAACAAATGGATATCTGGCTCCCTAGAAAAGTCTCTCAATGACTGCAAATTCCAAGAAAACATATACTTTATAATAATATTGATTTTCATTTTTCCCTTTACTTGAATTTGGCAACATCTCTTCAGGTTGACAGTGCTGGCTATTAAAACCCTCTGTTCAGGTTCAGATGGAACTGTAGTTCAAACTCTCTCCCTGTACGATGCTTAAATCATGTCAGCCCCTTTGTAAGGTCTTCTATGGGTGTTTAGTAGAGTTGGGAGGCATTATGTTGCCTCTAATAGTTTTATCCAATGAAAAAATGCAGAACTTTTCTTAATAAAACTACTTTTAAATTTGTGTTTAATTTTTCTACTTCTTTAAGTAATAATGGTATTAAAGTGTTTATGATATTGTGACGTACTGGTTTATTTTTTTAAAAATTGTGTTTCATTTTTTAAGTTGTGGTAACTAAAAAAAAAAAAATGCATTAAGGTAGATGATTATATTATGCACTAGTTTTTAATCCCTTACTTTAAATATTTAGGAATAAAGGAAATGTCTTAGAACCTTTTTTGTTTTGCATAGCAATTTCTAAATATCTCTGCATTAAAGATTTAGAAATTCATGATCAGGAATTAGGAATTAATAGCATAGTGTAGATACAAAATGCACTGGAACTGGAGAGCAAACATATTGTATTTCATTTGGAAACATGATGACAGAGGGGCACTCTGAGTTTTCCTGTAGATACAGTATATATTTGAATTGTTAGAGAGGTGATTCTCAAAAGCAAATGCAAACCTTTTAACCAAAATGCATAACTGATACGAGAATAATGTTCATCCAAAGATGGCCTTTGTGACCACAGAGTAATTTGTTTATTATGTATGCACAAGACGTAATTTTTGTGCGTGTGTGTGCAGATAACCATATAGCTGTCCTGTATTATAACATCCTGAGGGATGAAGTTTAATGCGTCTTAGTCCTGGTAATGCTTTGGGGAGTTTCATGTGAGAAGGTGATATAACACCTTCCTAATGCAGAGAAATCGGTGGTTTCCAAACACAACATATTAAGGCCTAATCCTGTACTTGACTTGTGAGGTGTGTCTCAAGCGGGACTATTTGTATAGGCAAGGATAATACTTTCCGATTTGCTCTTTGTCCAAATACAAGCATCAGGAGTTAGATTATATGCAATGCCAATAATATGAAGGTGCTCACTTAAAGAACAACTTTTATTCTATTTTCAATGAAATGTACTTCCCAACCATAATTTTTTTTTTTTTTTTCTGTGTGTTTTGATGAAAATACCTGAGCTCAGCTGGGAAACCACATCCATGTGAATAGTCCTATTAACATCAAGGTTTGTGGCTAATTATGCTACAGAATAACTGAACAGTGGCACAGGCTCATGTTCTCAGGGTGTTTCTTCAGGCGTAGGAAGTTCTTCAGAATTTTCTCCCTTCAGCTCCATCCTCTACCTTTTCCAGTGGTGTTTTTTTAGTGTTTGGTTTTTGGTTTGGGTTTTTTTTGTTGTTGTCAGCCTCTAAGCTCTGAAAATCTGTTCCCTTTAATATAAATCATAACTTTACATGCGAGTAATCTTTTTTTAATTCAGTGGGGACAACCTGTGAGTTTAAGACTGCACATCACCCTCATTCTCTGGGGCAGGGATTACTTCTCATCCGTGACAGCGCAGAGCATATCATCAGCACTCTAAACAAACAATAAGTAGTAACTACACATAAAATATCAGGCTTAGATTTATCAGTATGCAGAAAAGTACAGGATTTATTTTATTTTTTTTAAAAGACACAACTGCTTTGTCCCTTGTGCTTAAATAACTCAAAACTGGCAAAATGGTCTTGTGCTAACCATTCCAAAGTATTTTCTTTTGGAACCAAGACCAGGCAGGAGAAAGATAATCCCAAACGTATGCTTTTTGAGGAGGTATACATGATGGAAAAGACCCAGTTAGAAGTGAAAAATGCTGTTTCAACTTGACCTTTAACATCCATCCCCAGATGATGCTTCGGTGGATTCTGCTTTGGAAAGTCTTGTTTTAATCTAATGCCTGGCATGCCAAGGCTCTCTGCAGTCTTCATCCTCATTATGGCTGAGGAGGTTCTGATAATACAGGCTTTGGCTAGAAATATTCTGGCAGAAGTTGTGTTGGTGATGGTGATGATCTCTATTTGCAGTGGTGAGAGGCTGTGGTTGTTTAGTGGGGAGAGTAGAGGCCGTTCGCCAGGGAAACGGGGAGAAGGTGTGACTGTATTTGTCTTTTTTTTTTTTTTTTTTTTTTTTTTGGTTTGTTTTCCTAATGCACTGCAAGCATCTTTCTGTTAGCGTTTCTAAGATGTGCATCTCTCCCACAAGACTCTATCTGTGCTGCACACAAAACAGAAATGACCTTTCATTGAATCAAAGGCAGACTATCTCCAGAATAATCAGTCTTTATACCCTAAAAATGCTTTTTTTTTTTTGTTTTTTTTTTGTTTTTTTAAACAAGTCAGGTAGGCAAGAAACGGATCTTTTCTGGATTATTATGTGTTGTCTTTTCTGCTTTCCCCTCCTTGGTGTGGTGTGCATAATCAGGTATAAGTTAGTGACATGAACCTACAGCTGCTGCTTTGGGACCTCGCTGATATGAACTCGCCTGTATTTCATACGGTGTGTGGTGATGGTGGGAACGAGCACCACTGGGATGATCTGACCTCTCCTTTCCTTCCTGGTGGCATTCCTAAATTACATAGAGCAGCAGACTTGGCAATGTTGGTTCAAGTGTCTTAGGCTAATTTATGTAATTTACTTTTTTTTTAAAAAAAAATCTTTCTGTTAAATTTGTTTTCAAATTACAGAAAGTTGGAGCAGGAGGTGGATGCGGAGTCCAGCAGCAGACGCTGCCTGCTACAAAAGGGGGCTGGAAGGGAGTTTGAGGACGCTAAATGGGGATAAAGAGAAAAATAAGCTGCAAGTCCATTTTGAAAGCTTTTGAAGCCATAATCCATCTCTGTCATAGGATTTTGTGGCGTTTAGAGACCCATGTCAGGGCAGCTTTTTCAGCTTCAGATACTGGTGGTGGCATAAGGTTAAACTTAAAAAAAACCAAAAAGTGGTGTGAAGTTGTAGTAACTCTAGTAGCAGAGAAACGTTGAAGCTGCAGGGGTGAAAAACAGCTGATGTACCAAAGTGTGAAGTATGTTTTATCTTGGTTCTCAGTCCTTTTGTAAGATATTAATGGTTTATTTGAAATGCAAATGAGAGAGGATGAAATTTTATTGCAAAACGATCTTCCACATCAGACTTTGATGTCTGATTTTACAGAAAGAGGTTTTAAATTTTTTTTCTGTAGTTTTTAAAATCAGCTCAACATGTTCTTAAAGGACCTGCATTTAAGATAAAAGACTCAGTAAGGAAATGGCAGTTGCTGGTTTGAGTGCAGTTTCCTATTGTCCACAGCATCAAGCAGGAGAATCATTGAGTCTTCTTTGAGTCAAGTGGAAGGAGAGGGCAGGAGGTGAGTAAAGACACTGGTTATTTTCACAGAGACTGTTTTATACAGCCCTTTTGTACCACCTGACTGGGAATCAATAGTACTTTATTGGAAAACAAACAAGCAAAATGAAAACCTAAGAAAGCTCCTGAGCACAGCTGCCTGCATCGCCATGGGGGAAATGAGATCTTCCTTCAACTTTCAGCATTTGCACAAAAGGGCAGCGATGCCGTTGGAGCTTTACATTAAATTTGACTTCTCTTTAGGACCTTTCTAAATAATTTTTTTTTTTTTTTTTTTACAGAAAGCATAGCCTGCCATTTTTGTGGAATATAAATCATGTATTCTCATATGTGCTCTACCAATACAGTGACTTCT
>NW_009260399.1:3972747-3975274 GCF_000687185.1 Egretta garzetta | reverse complement strand
CTCTCTCTCCCCCCCCCCCCGCCGTTCTGCTCTGTTCTTGCTCCTTTCCCACTTCTCTTCCTCGCTCCTATCCCCAACTCCACTTCTTTGCAATGACATAAATGGCAACCAAACCGCAAGGAAGCAGGAAAGTATTCTTAAACGGCATTATCTCGGAGAAACTCTTGATCTCTTTGGTTTGCACTCCGAGCGTCTTATCTGTGTGCACTCTTGCACTCAGAAAGCGTTAGCAACTCAACAAAGTAGCAGAGAGTTCCACTCTGTAATCCAAGCTGGAAATTGTCAAACTGAAATGGAAGCTATTTTTCTAAGGAAAGGAAAAACAAAATGTTTGAACAATTCATCAGAAAAATGTGACAAAGCTGTGAGAATTTGTGAATGGAATAATGTTAACTTCTAAATGTTGTCATCAAAATAAATGTTGTTGACCCATTCTGCTAATGCTCTTTGGTTTGGTAATGAGCACTTCGCAAAACTCTGGCTTCAAGCCTAGGAGGAAAGTCCCCTATAACTATTATTGTGATTTTTGTGCTTTTTAGTTCTTTCAATTTTTAAATGTTTTTAGAAATACGAATGGATAGAATTGAAAGAACTAAGGATGGTTAACTTCTTGGGTAGCTTTCCTCAGATGTAATGTGTAGATGTCAACATTTAGGTTATAATTGGCGGAAGGAGCTGCACTTTAAGGGTGCAATTCAGTTCATAGAATGGATGTTTGAATTTGTACCTTAAAAGTGACTATTTTTCTTCGTTGTCTAGAGAAATTTGGATAACTTACTCAAGTCTAGGTATTTATGCAGATGTCTAAGTTTAGAAATTAATTTTATGCTCTAATTTGACATCATCCAGTCAAAAATAGACCTTGGCATCAGTGTAGACAGCTGAATTCAGGCTTTTATGTATTGTGCAACAGCTGCCAAATAATAAACAAATATTCAAAAGTTAGAGGAATGGGAGAGAGAAAAATGCTGAAAACACTATGACTATGATTTTATTTTTTAAAAAATGAAAAGTCAGCACTGTGCCCCCACCTGGGATATTGTGTTTGGTTCCGATTGCTGCATCAGAAAAACACATTGGAGAAACAGAGTGGTTGAGAGAGGAGATGAGAATGACAGGGGTATAGAGAGAATGTTCTCATACGAAAGGAGATTGAAAAGACTTAGACTATTTAGGGAGAGTTGAATAAGAAGGAAACAGTGAAACTAGCCGAAGTGATTATTACAGTAAAGAAAAGCAGGATGGGAATTTGTATTTTATTTTTAAAGCATGAATAGAAGAACAAGGAAACACTGATTGAAACTGGAAGGAGAAAATTGAAAACTGATGAAAGAAAAGACTTTATTCACACATTGCATGATTAACCCATGGCAGTCATTTCCCTAAGATGGCATTGAGGCTATGTTTTACCAGCCTTGGAAAAAAGGACTGGAAATATATGTATGGGAACAAGTGAAACATCTACAGCAATGACAATATGCAACATCCCCCCTCAAAAACAAGAGAGAAGCTTTGAGGGTTTTCAAAGCAATTTCAGAGCTCCTAGAACAGTGTGACTCTGGGATGATTTCAGATCTCGCCACTTCTCAACCGAGTAGAAAGTAAATGGTTTTGAGGAATTTTTTTCAATAGTTAATTTGTTTATGACAAATAAATGTGCTGTTTGAAACCATCAGACTGAATATTGCTTGGTTATCTGCTCTCATTTATTCAACTTTATGCAAAATCTGTTGTGGCCCTCTATCAGAATGAAGGCATGTTTTTGTTTGTGATATATTAAGGGTAAAATAGCAGCAATATTTCAAAAAGAGTGGGCTAAAACAGTTTCAGTACATTCTCTGGCTGGGAGATGAGCTCAAAGGAATCTCAAAGCAATTCAAGCAGGTTGCAGCCTTTAAATGCTAATTGGGTTTGTCTGCAAGGTTATTGATAGAGCCTCTAAGGAAGAGAATGAGAATTCATTATTCTTTGTATGAATAACCAAAGGAAAAGAAAGTGAATTAAAGGGAGATGTACTTTTTCTTCCTGAAGTCTAGATTTATCAAACCAATTTCACTCATTTCAATCTTGTATCTAGTGGTCAATGTAATGTTTTGGATTTTGTTCTGTTTGAAGGTCATTAAATATCTGTTGCAAATATCAGTGTTTTCTTTTTTTTACTTGAGCAGCTAGGAAAAACGTGATCCCTTGTTGACTGCCTTAGTTGTGGGATGAAACATTGCAATGCAGTCTATTTCCATGTCCGCTTTGGTCTATTCTGTAAGATCTATATGAAGTCCTGTTTCTCTGAGTTAAGAACTAAGTTTTCTGAAAGCCTAAAGATTGCTTTAAACAGGACCTGCCATCAAGGTGCTCCTTGAACCCAGAGTGGCTGGAAAGCTGCCTGGTGGAAAAAGACCTGGGGGTACTGGTTGACAGGCGGCTCAATATGAGCCAGCAGTGTGCCCAGGTGGCCAAGAAGGCCAATGGCATCCTGGCCTGTATCAGGAATAGTGTGGCCAGCAGGACAAGGGAAGTCATCGTGCCC
>NW_009260399.1:3945737-3972551 GCF_000687185.1 Egretta garzetta | reverse complement strand
TGGAGGTATTTAAAAGAAGGATAGATGAGGTGCTTAGGGACATGGTTTAGTGGTGGGATGGCAGGGTTAGGTTAAAGGTTGGACTCAATGATCTTAAAGGTCTTTTCCAACCGAAGTGATTCTATGATTCTCTCTTAAGTGCCATCATGTTGTCTTTTGACCAAGGACATCTGGAATTTCTGTCCTTGACTCATCACCCTGTCCTTTTGGCATTGCATTGTGCTGTGCAATTCCCTCATTCGCACCTCAAGCTGGGCTGGGCTGTGAGAGGGGGACTGGCGTGAGAGGGCAATGCAGAACCTTCCTGCAGTCATTTTGTTGTCCATGGAAAAAAGTGTGAGGACACTGCTTCCAGAAGGGCATGGGAAATATGTATGAGGTAGCACATTAGTTGGAGGTGCTGGGAAGCAACAAAAAAGGAGACGCTTGGAACTAAACTACGGGCTTTTTTTCTCTCTAATCTGGAATGCTCTTCTGGCCGTATGTGCTTCTTCCCCCTTTCTCAGTGTAGTTTGCTGTCATCCAACCCCTGTTACTTCAATGTTGTTATTAACTGAGAATTTCCATGAAGCTGCTGCTGCTTTGAGTGATGAGTTGGGTTAGAACGTGACTTGAGCACGGAGTTTAAAACTGGGAGTGATGGGCTTTATTCGTTAGTGCGTACCAGCTGCTCTGTTCTGCTGTGAAGGGTATGAAAACATCATCAAACCAGGAGATTAAACTAGGTTTTCAGCTGTTTTCTGTTACTATCAGAGATGCTGCTGTACTGTACTGGTGAATCCCTGTAATTTTGAAACTGGTTTGAAAAAAGGTCATTCATCTTTTCGATGTATTTTGTTAAACCCAGGGAAAATGGATGTCATTGCGAGGACTATTATTTTTCACGAACTTGCAGTAAAACCTGGAGAGCACCTGAAAAGATTGTGCTGGATACTGCATGTGTGTACTGCGGATAGCTGTGCCCCAAACATCTTGGGAACAATTTGCTGAAATGATTTTTTTTTTTAATTTTATTTTAGTGATGATTTCTATTAATTTCTTTTTTCATAAAACAGATTTCAAACAAAGAGCTTGCAAGATATCAGATATTCACCAACGTGTGTTAATTTTTTTTAGCATTCTTTTTTTTTGTAACACTGGAATAAGTGATATATTTATGCTCTCTTAAAGCAATCCAAAAACCATTTCCATGTGGCTGGGCAAAAGTTAGTGCCCTTCTCCACAGCACTGCAGGCCAGAGCTCATATGTATTTCTCTTAATCTTAAATTTAAAACAGAAGAACAACAGAGGCTGCAGCAGGAGGGTTGGACTAGTTGATCTCCTGAGGTCCCTTCCAACACTTGCCATTCTGTGGTTCTGTAGGAGTAGAGAATTTTGCCCGAGTGGTTCTGGTTTCCTCCTTGTCACAGCCCTTCTCAGCTGCTTTTGTAGGGTTTCTCCAGCCTTTCTGACTGTATTTGTTTCTCGTACATCTTCACACTGTTGATACAGGTCTAATGACACTTGCCAGGGCAAAATGATCCAGCACAATAGCTCTTTATTTTTGTGCATCATGAACCTGTCTTGGGGCCTTATGTTAAATCTCTTAAATTCTTTTGGGGGGTGGGCACACAGCAAATAATACCTGGATTTGCAAGGCTCCTGAACAGGTCTTCTTTCTTAGGACTTCCATGGGATGTAATGATGGTTATCTCCCCTGAAAATCACTCCTTAAGTTTCCATGCCTTAATGCAAATGGGTTAGACTTAGTGGGAGCTTCCGCTTGAAGTTTCTTAACCTTCTTGCTGCTAGATGCATAACTTCTACAGTAATAATAATAATTTCCTCTAAACTATTTCATTCTCAGTGCAAAATACATTTAATGTACTTTTGTCCATTATGCTCCATTATAAATTACTATATCTATGTCATTATTAAATGAAAAGTGATAATAATGTAAGTAAACAAAATGCAAAAATTGTAAATATTCCTGCATTCAGGTCCTAAGTGACGGAGATTTGAATATAATCACTATGCAAGAAGTTATATTTATTTGGTAGCTGCCAAATGAAAGAAGAGTGATATTTAAACTGAACTTGGTTTGAATTCTGCAAGCACTAAATACAGGCAGCTTAGATTCATTGCAGCTCTTTGTGTTAGAGTTCTTGAGGAGAAAGTGTGTTTAGATGAAGGAGGGGGAGAGAGAGTTTGTAGGATTATAACGCTGTGAAACCTTAACTCTGAAACTAATGAGGACACTTGGCAAAGTTTTCCATGCATATACTTTAGCATAGGCATGTCTCAATCAGAGTAAATTTATTCTGCCTAACAAGCAAGCAGAAGCTGTCTCTAGTATGTGTAAACAGATACATATATATTTTTTATATATCATATATATAAAAAAATAAAAGCTTTACATCTGTAGCAGAAGAAATATTTCAGAATAAAGATTTAGGAAACATGCATTTGGAAAAGACAGTTGAGTTAGAGCAAAATAAAAGAATGACTCTGTGTACTAACCTGTGCTTTGTCCCAGGTATGCCGAGAGAGGAGTGTGTCATGGCCAGTGGTAACTATCAACAGATGATGAGTAGCGTGGTTATCTTAAATAGTTGGGGCTCCTCTGTGTTTCATAGTGACTGGCAGGCCACAGAGCATGTTCATTTGGTCCGTTGAGAAGCAAAGCATCTGTCTTTTTTTTTTTTTTTTTTTTTTTTTTTTTTTTTTAATGATGCTTGTGACCACAGACAGTGGTCACAGCCAATGTAGAGAAAAAGAGGAAAAAATGTCGGTGTGATTTGAGAAGTAAAAGTGGGAGCAATAAAAAGATATGGCTGAAGCAGAATGAATTTCTGTTTCCAAATAGATGGATTTAATTCTCTTCACCATTGTGAAACATGAATGATATCGGTGTAAGTGATGAGGAAGCAGAATAATGCTTTGTATCTTCTTAGTGTCTAGTGTGCTCCAATGATGCAAACTGAATGGAAGTCTAGTTTGAAGTGGGTTCAAAGTAAAATTAAACCTATTTCTATGTCATTGTTATTACCAACAGGGTACCAGTAACTGTATCCATAAACTTGTATTAATTTTCTTAAAAGAGAAAATAAAGTCATCAAAAAACTTCCTTAAATGAGCAGTCTTGAGAATCAGCAGAAATAGTCATAGATGCGTTAATTGGTTTTTTCCATAATCTTGGTGGCACTAATGAAAATTTCAAAATTATTTTTTGCTTTCTTTGAAACAGTGACCAAAGCTTTCCTTTATCACCTTTGTCTTTGCCTGCGTGTGTGATGATTCTTTTTTCATTGCTTTCCAAAGGGAGGCACCACAAACTGGCAACATCAGGAGAGAAGTTCATTAAATGAGATTATGATGGTGTTTCAAGGCATTCAAAATTAGCTGTACAAGCTTAAAGTGACTATCTGCTCTCCATTATGAACCATATACTGCCATTAATTGGACGGCCTTTGAGAATACTTCCAGCCATCTGGATATCTACAAAAATGGTGGAAGAGCTTTATCTCTTCAGGTTAAAAAAAAGAAAGGCAAGCTTGAGTTTAGTATCAATTAGGGCTTTAACATCTGTTACTAGAACTAATAATCCATAAACATTAGAATTCTCAGCATCAGATGTTAAGGTTTGGAACATATCTGACTTAGTGTTAGCAGCATAAATGTTATGCATGTAGCTAGAGCTGATTTTCTAGTGTTTCTGTCTAGTCAATGGACAGAAGCATCTATGGAGGGTGATTTGTTCTGTCCTAAAATAGGTGTCCGAGATGACTAGCCAGAGTTGCCCTTTCAGGGTGCCCGCCTCTCTGATGCGACACTACAGAGAAACTAGGTGTCTGTCTTTTTAGATTGCTAGGGTGAAATGAGATTAATTGCAATCTAAGTACAAAATTGCATCTTATTTAAAAAAAGAAAAGAAGGAGGGGGCTGGCGGGGGAAAGGAGGGGGAAAAAAAGGAAGAAAAAAGAAAGAGTAGTATGATGTGGTATAAGTCAAGTGACTTATTATGAATCTTTTAAATCAGCCTGGCTTTGGAATTACTGCTGCATAGGGAAGGCACAAGGGAAAAGGCTGTTTGGAACTAGTTAAATAAGACATGCTGTTATAACTGGAATACTATACTCTTATATTTGTTTGTTTGCTTTCACTTTTCCCACTTAGGTCTAAACCCCAAAGAGAGCTGTGCAGTAGGTATTGCCTTGGCTGTTTAAGTCCAAACACTTTTTAGACTGAGTTTTTTACAGCTACTCAAGTGTAGATGCTGATGATTCTGTTCCGTAAGGGTAATTACCATTTTCTCACCGTAATAGAACTTTTTCTAAAGAAATTAGAGCGCTCCTATCTCTGTGCTTCTTTCTTAGTGATTTAGCATATCCCTGGTGTATTTGAATTGTTCATTAACCAGATGCTACCTAGATTAGAAGGGAAAAGGTAATCTACCATGCAACATGACCCAATACTTGCTTAAAAATGAACTAAATTCATTCCAAACCATAGCAAATAACATGGGCTTGTCCCTTGGGCTTTCCAGTGAAAATTTCATGCAGAGCTTATGAATATCATCTCTGAGTCCATATGCAGTTTGTACACACGCTGTGTTGAATAATGAGGTGTCTTGTCAATCTTGGACAAAGTTGGGATATGTTGAAGAGAAAAACCACAGGCCATTCCTTTTTCCTTCCCCCTCCCATATTATGCCATACATGGAGAATCAAATAAATAGTTCAATAGAGATTCTGGAACTAGATCTGGCTCCCTTCTGCATAAATCTGTTGATCTGTTTAGGATTTCATGAAGATTTAAGGTTATGTACCTAGAACTGGAAGCTCTGGTTAAGGTTTATAAAGAGATCAAGGGACCAAAGGAAGTAGACAGACTTCTTGCAGACTTTGCATAAATGCTTAAACAATTTGTGCATTAAAGCCAAAGTTTAGCTAAACCATCATGGGCACTGCTGTAGATCATTATAAGCACATATTTATATTTGAGTGCTTTCAATATCTTCATAAATCTGAGTACATGAGCTAAAACCTCCAATAAATGTATACTTTTGGGTTTGGTTTTTTTTAGTTATTCTTCTCATTTACCATCCATAGTTGCATGCTGATCACTGGAAATGCTCAGAAAAGAATGAGTGCTAGGGGAGGAGCCAAGACTCTGCTCTTTCCACATGCTCACTTGTATTAGAGTTTTATATTCTTATGGTACCGTTCATAAGTCTTTAAACTTTGTCACACAAGCCATAGCAAAAGACATGGTCCTTACCTGAAGAACCTGCAACACATGGAAAAAATGAAAGCTAATTTCCGTAGATTTTGTATGATGACAACAGTAATAGTGACATTGTAGTAACATAATACAGACCGAGATACCCTCTTGTCATGTTTGTCATTAAAAAACATCTGTAGCTTCTGTGCCTGTTTTGCTGTTAAACCTAGCCAGAATAGTGGCACTGACCTTCATTTTGGTTCTTATATATTATTGCCCAGTAAGATACTCATAATGTTTCAGGTATTTCCTTTTATCTTTCCTCCTCTCTCTTACAGAGCAGATAAGTGCTCGCAATGTTCAAGATCAAACCGTCATGACAGAGAGGGCTCAAATTTGGTGAAATGGGTTCACTTGTTTTAGATAATGATATTAAATATATAGCTACAATTTTTGGAAGTGCTCTATCTATGTATCGGAAAGGCTGAATTACTCCGTGATCTTATGAATGTTAAATATCACAAAGCAATGCTTTTCTTCCTTGTGAAGTTCTAATGTCAGTATGCTGTGGCAATGTTAAAAGCACGTGTTTTTTTCTGTAGAAAGCCTAACAGATGGGTATATTTTCAGTCTTTTTATTCACAAAGGTGTTCAAAAATTTACATGCTACTTTGCATCCAATTGTAAAACTACTCAATGAGCAAATTAAAGCTTAAGAAGTCTGCTGGGTCTGTGGAACAGAATTCTGTTCAGCATTTTTTTTTTTTCAGCATTTGGACTTGATGATCTTAAAGGTCTTTTCCAACCTAGACAATTCTATGATTAGAATTCTTTTATCTCAAGCCTCTCTCATTTTTCCCTCTATCCTTACCGCTACTTCTTCTCTTGTGGGGTGCCCATACCTTTCTGACCATGAGCTTCTGTCATCCTCTATTCATCCTCTTTTCTGTCTATGGAATTTCCACTTCTGTAAAAACATTCCAACCCTCCACAACCTCCTCATAGTTTCCACATTCTATTTGGAGTTTTTGAATTTACAGGAAAATGGCAAATTTGCACCAACTACAATGGAGGGAGGTAGAAGTTAAATTCCTGTTCTCTGCTTAACGCATTGGCAGATATTCCCTCTTGACCCATCTGCTGAGTAGGTGGACGTTCAGCCCTGTATTGTCTCTTTAGAAATGGTGTTTCTTTGCTGCTCGCAGCTTTAAGTAAAACTTCTTTACCCTGTTTGCACAAATGTCCAGCATAAAATACTTCCATTAGAGTCAAAAAGGTAAATTACTCGTATCTTTCTGTATTATTTATTTTCTGTTCTGCAATTTGACAAATTTACTCTCAAGAATTTGCAATGAAGATATTAGATGTCTTGGAGAGCTCTGCTGACCTCAGAATTAATGAAGTAAAGCCCATTGATTATTTTGGGGATAGTGCCATGTCAATTAACAAACAGATTACTTCATTATATGTATGATTTGAGGACAGTGCAGAAATCTGAAAGGCATCTAGAAAAATTCAAGTTGGTAATTTCTTTCTAAAATCAAGGTCTGTAGCGATGCCCATTGCATTCAGTGCATGAACTTCTCCCAGCTGCAGTGCACTGCAAGGAAGGAGAGGAAGTCATTCTGCTGCTGACAATATTTTACTGTGTTGAATTGTTAATATATGTGACTTAATTTTGGTTAAACTGTGAAATCCAGGAAGGTTCCATTTGTGGATAATTTGATGCTAAAATGTATGCACTCACTAATGGTAATTTCCTTTTAAATGTGTTTAACACACGAGGCACTCTACTGTATCTCAGAGCGAGTAGAGATCATTTCAATAACATGCCATTGATATTCTGTCAGGTTTTACTCATAATCAATAGAAAAGGTTGGCAGTAATGTCACTTATATTAGCACATTGCTTTGTTTTTTTCCATTTATTCAGACAACAAATAGTTCAAATTTTTATCTAAAATAAAAAAATGCTTAAATTGTTGACAGCTCCTACTGTTCTTATGACTGACAGTAAATTAATCAAGACTAGGTGGAAATGAGAGCAGATGGCTCAGCTGTCACTGAATGGTCAACTTTGAGCTAAAGGTAGTTAAAAGTCTTGAAAGTGAAGCTAGGAATGCTGTAGTTCACAGGGATAGGAAAAAAGCAGCCAGAGAGGGGAGCAATGAGGAGCATAAGAAAGTTGTTTTCATGAGTATCAGTGGGAGAAGACTGCACTTGTAAAGGCCAGGAGAAGGAATCTGCAGTAATAGTTTGACAATGTAATATATTGAACAAGACTGAATAATATGAAAGTCATATTATACATCTGACACACAGTGCCTGCAAAATGTGGATGCACGATAAAAAGGTGCCTGAGTAGAAAGTTGGTTCTGAACCAGGATAAAACAGTACCATCTCCTAATCCAGAAGCTCTCAAATTGCTGAACTTTGAGGGTTGTTTTTTTAATAAAACATATACTTTTACCAAATAAGCCTAAGTGTTACTTGGAGAGTTTAGTTGGTTTAAGCATGTATACATTTGAGATTTATAACAAATTAATGAGATCAATTTAAAATTGATTCAAGTTAAACCAGTTCAATTTCTCATGAAGATTGAATTATGGATGGGTCAGCTACTGGAACAAGACATTAGGGCAAAGTTTTTCCACAAGGAGAATTTCCAGATAGTTGGCAGTTTTGAAAATCAAACTTCTTATTGAGTGGCTAAATCAAATGTAGCAACATTTGATACATTTCTCTTTGTAAAGAGAACTCTGTTCTCTTTTCTTCTCTTGGCCTTAGTGACTTGCCTGGGGTCACTCTGTGAGTCAATGGCAGAGCTGGAAATAAAACCAAAGAATTATTACTCCCAGTCACAGGCACTAACCACAAGACAATCTTTCTCCTCATTTCCCTTTTAATGGACTACACTTGCCTTTAGCATTCCACACCAGTCAACAGGGTAAAATTATTGGCTATAGTTAGACAAGCGTACTAAAGAGTACCTCAGAGTTTATGGATGAAAACAGCTATAAAAATGCTCAGGTTTATTATTATTTATTGTTTGCAAACATGGAGATTCAATAAAAGTTTACAGATAAAGGAGGCCTAGCACAGGATTTAAGTCTCCCATTATTTCTTTTCTGTTCCAAAAGCAATATGCGTTACTTAAAATATTTAGCTGAAAGATGTTGTTGCCAACACTTCTGATACTTATTCTTGGAAAAAAATATTAATTTTTCATGAATTCTTCCATATTTTATCTTAAATTATCCTGTTCCCATTCTTAGGTTCTCTTCTGCACCTAGTAACTGTTACATGGTTTTCTGCTAAGAATATAAAACAGCACCTATTAGTGAAATCAAGAGTGCCTATAGCCCTCAGTAATCTGTGAAGGGTTTTCTTTCATTGCCAGATCATTTTTGCTAGTCTGAATGCCAGCTCAGTTCTCCACACTGAGGTCAGTTCCCAAATTTTTTAGTTGATTTGTCTTCCTGTCATTGCCAATCAGTATGAGCGAGTGGTGGGAATGAGTTGTGTTATCAAGTACCATTCAACATGAACAACCCATAAAAATTAATGGCAATATTTTTCTTTTGGGGATTCCATTAATTTAAATGTGAACCATATTTGACAGCAAACATTTACACCATGAATTAAAATAATTGAGAATTGAGATGAAAAGTTTAGTGGGTTATGAAACTTCAAACAGTCTGCACAAGTTCAGCAAGGACATTACATCATGTCCAGCAATGGGTAGGACACAAGATGAAAGCTGTCTTCAAAAATTAAAATAAATGGATCTGCATGTCTAGCAGAACCTGGCAGTGGTTGTAAGGCTGTGCAATGAAAGGTTCAGTCACCTAAATGCCAGGCAGCAACCAGTGGCAAAAATTACAGGTTTGTGAGGAGCTGCTGACAAGTTACAAGTGTGTTGGTGTGCCCGGAACTATATGGATCTTCTTGTTGTTCGTAATGTCCACCCTGTGCTCTTTCTATTTAAAGGATTTTCTGTCTTCTCTTTCTGTTTATCTATTTATTACCAAAGGATTAAGAGTATAATCGGCCTCAGTTGGCCAAGAAACAGCAATTTTAAAGCCTCCTGCTCCTTGGTCACTCGTGTGACTCATATACTGAAATTTTGTTTGTTCTTTAATGCTAAATCCCCGTAGAATGAGGGAAAAAGCAAGCAAGCCTCAGAACCTAACACAAACCACAGTCAACAAGTAGTAGAATTCAGTAGCAAATTTCAGGCTTCACTTGACTACAAATTAATTCTGCATTCAGACTGTGCTCTCTGGTTCATTAACGTTCCAGTTTCTTTTGTGCTTTCTGAGCACTGCATTTAACTCTAACACATCCCAGTTTATTTCTGCATAACCTCATTCCACCACAACATTCCAACAGCAGGCACTGAGTTTAGAGAAATGCAGCTTTTTTTTTTTCTCTTTTTTCCCTCCCCACCCTTTCCTCCAACGTCAAAGATGTTTTGCCATCAGCTTCTGTAGGGCCATATTTCACCAAGTGTGCATTAAAAGTGTGTCTGAGTACCTCAGTAAAAACAGCTGTTACTTTTTTCCTTTCCCCCCACAATTTTTTTTATTTGCAAGCCATTTAGATCTTTCAGAACTGTTATTAAAAGTCATTGGTATTGCTATGGTACTCTCTAGTCTCAATAGAGAGACTTAAGCTATTAAATAGACTCAAGGAGGCAGAGCAACCTTCCATGATAGCAACAATACCAGGTTTGTTTTGCAAGATTCCTCTCACCCTCTCTACCCCTTAGAAAGGTATAATTTGTAACTAGTAATCTGAAAATAACATGAAGAATTGTCTTTAATGTGAAAATGAGTATAGTAAAATTTACTGAATATGAAATCATCATGTACTCATGTTAATGTAAACTACAAATGACGTAAACTGTCAAGCTTTGGCTTTGCAAGCTGATCAACTGTAGTGAGAGAAATCTCCTAATCTCCAGGCGTGTGAGGTTTTATGCATTCCTCTAAAGCATTAGACCACAGCTGGAAACAGATGAGGATGATCTGTGGCACTTAGTGTAACAATTCCCAGAAAAAAATATGCATTTAACATTTGCAGCCATGAAGTGAGTACATTTATTTAATGGATTTCTGGTTTGTTTTTTTTTTTTTTCTTGGACAAATGGTATTCCAAAAATTAAATGTTTGGCAGACTGCAATACAAAGTGTGAGACAGATTTTTTTGTTTGTTTTTGTTGTTGGTTATACTTTAGTAAAAGGTGGGGGATGCACTGTAATTCTTTCACTCTGTTCTGCTTCATGCACCTCAGTCACAAATGCGTAATGGCAATGTGATGTGACTCGTGTCGCCTTTGCAAGCTGCTCCATAGTCAAATGTCCAGACTTGACTTCAGAGCCCTGCTCCTGGGATTATTTCTGGTTGTCCTGATTTCGGCTGGGATAGAGTTAATTTTCTTCACAGTAGCTAGCATAGTGCTGTGTTTTGGATTTAGTTCTGGTTTTCATACGGTGACTGTGTAATGTACAACACACAAACTAAGCAGGGACTATAACCTAGTTTCTCCCACTTGCCACTGAGTACCTTGAGTACAAAGCCATAGAAACAGCTCACTCTGCCTGCAAATACCTTCACCCCTCTAACGTGCAGCCATGAAATACATCTTCACCAGACTCTCTTGTAGGCTGGTGGACAGGCACTATGACTTGTATTCCGTCCACTAAATTCTGAAATGTTAAAAGGAGCTCAGGATCTTTCCTCAGTAATGAATGGAAAGAGAGAAGCAGTTCTCCATCAGATGTATTTATAGGTAAATTGCCCATGGGATGTACACATGCATGCACACACAGATATGCCCTCTCAACCCAGAGATATGCCCAACAAATTTTCTCCAAGTTTAGGAAATGACCTAGAATTAGATGGAGGAAGACTTGCCTCTCTGAGATGCATGACAGGTGGGTTTGAGTTTCTTCTACCCAAGGGAAGACCTAAATCTCACCTCTTCCATTCCTGGTTATATATGCTAACCTACAGGGCATTGTGTAAGCATTTACTGTCACCCACCATTGGATGTGGTTTATAGATAAGAGTGGCACCTGGACCTCAAGTGGAGGGAGCCACTAAGCCCTTACTCAGGTGGCTTTGCTTCAGAGCATGGCAGGATTTGGGAGACAACCCTGTTGTCTAGCTGTGGGTTTCTCCTTGCAAACTGTGGGGCTTTCTAGGCTTTGGGACTTTGGAAGCTTTTGCTGCTGGTGATTTGCTGCTGGTGATTGATTTTTTCTTTTTTTTTTTTTTTTTCTTTTCCTGGGACACAGAGTCCTTGGTTAAAAGCAAAACAAGAACATGTGTATGTTGCTGCCTCTCTCTCTGAACTGGCTTATGTAGCAGCAACAGCCACAGACTTAGCTAGAGTAGGCATCTGACACATCCCAGACCCCTTCAGCTCCTCAGCTAAAGCTGTTCCCTCCTGCTCTGTAGGATAAGGGGTAATGCTCTTTTCACTCCTCCTTCCTGTTCTGGATGAAGCGAGCCTGAGCAGGGCTGGCTGAACCCACAGAAGATTACTAATCACTTCTGGCAGCTTGGTATGAATATACCCATCACAGCATCAAATCCTGGTGCTGTGAAAAGGAAATGCATCTTCTTAAAGCTCTTAGCCTGGAAGACACATTTTAATTGTGAATAGGGATATTTCTGCTAGAAATATAATCTCCTTTCCCTGGTTTTGCACTGAAGACAGTCACCTAGCTGCTTTTATTTGCAGTTGTAAGTCTGTAGTAAACTGTGTGACTTAAGCATGTTACATATCAATGCAATACATAAGTCATGGTCTGACTGAAAATAAGCCAGATCTTTGCATATATGAATGTTACTCAAGTGAATGGAAAGATCACGTTTGCATGTTTCGCTATATAAGCATTGAAGAGTAAGTGAAATGCCAATTGTCGATACGCAGTTATGCTATTTAATATTCTTAAACTTGCTGAATCTGTGAACAATCTAGTAGTACAGGTTCTCCAGAATTAATTTTTTTCTTCACCTGAAGCAGTGGTGTAATAAGAATATGAGGAAGATGCTACAGTAGCATTTTGGCCAATGTAGTCTGGAGTTCCTTGCTGTAAACTGAAGTAGAGCGCGTGTTAAATGTTCTCTGTCAAGCATGCGGTTAGGTGGCTTGCTGAGGAAGGAGGTCCTAAAGTAGGAAATGAAAAACTGTCTGTTCCTTCTTGGGCTGTCCCTAGTTTAGCATCTTAAACTTCTAAGGAACTGGGTGTTCGGAGGATGGGGTGGGGTTTTGTCTTTTATTTTGTTTTAAAATAATGGGGAAGAAGTGATCTGCCTCACTGCATTTTGCAGTAACGCTATTCCACTGACATCTTTTTAGTACAGCTCCTTACATATCTTGTAAATAACGCAAGGTGAGGATTGTCTCTCTCATGACAGATAAGAGGTTACAAGCGATGCAAAACACAGCACCTGAGCTACCATTTGTGCTAATTACACCTCTGTTCAAAGCCATGGTCTGATGGCAGCTGTTTGGTCTGCTGTAGGGCAGAAAATCTGCACACGATCTCACGTGTCTTTAGTACTAGTATTTTCAAAGACTGCCTTGAGTTCAGTAAAAATCATAATAATTTAGAGCTCAATAAAATCAGTCCATTAAAAAGTTCAGCAAATAATTGGCTGCAGCATGCTGAAACCTGTGTCACTGAAAATTGGGTAGGTTTTTGAGTGTTATTTTTTTTTGTATTATGCTTAAGTAAGTGAAATATTTGAATAGGGTCATTTTCTCTAACTCTTCAAATGTCCTAACTATTTCTAAGAAGAAAATAGTTTGAGATTAAGAAGCCTAGGTTTTTTAGGTTGCATGAAAATGGAATCAACTAAGCATTTTCAAATGTTCTTCATTTTAAATTAATAGCTGATGTATCCATTCTACACAGGACTTCAGCAATTCAGTGAGATTTGTTACATATTTCAATTCCTGTAAAAATACTGGAAGAAGTCACTAGAAGTACCTATAAGCACCTAGAAAAATAAAGGAGATGAGGGAAGGTAAACATACATTTGCCAAGAACAAAATGTGTCAGACCAATTTAATTTTCATCTCTCATAGAATAACAGGTCTTGTGGGTAAAGGACAGGCAGTAGATGTCATATATTTTGACTTCAGCAGAAGAAATTATTGTAGGTGGATAGAAAACTGTTGAAAAAGCCATAATAGGGGAGTGTTATTAACATTTCACTGTCAAAAAGAAACATGTGTCAAGAATGTGCTTATTAAATCTGTAGATGACGCTAACCTGAGAAGTACTGTAAGTACTCGGAAAATAGAGAAGCAGAAGATCAGGAAAAAAAGTTATAATGTGATTACATAGGCAGAGGTACCTGGCTAATGTAATGATGCTGCAGTAAGCAGGGAATGCCTCAGTTTTGCTAAAGCTTAAAATAAATTGTGACTGAATAAAAAGCATGGCAGATCATTACATTTGCTGTTTTTCTATATGATTACAATTGAAAAAGATTTGATTTTCAGTATTCATTTTAGCACTTAAGGAGTGATATTTCTGTCTAATGACTTGAGTAAAAGTCTATGCAAATGAAAAGGGACATAGTATCTGTTTGAGAAAAGTGCAAATCTTTGATATCAAACTTTAAATCTATTTTATATCACAACTGTCAAAACCTTCAATTTCAGCATTGCAACCGATACCTCCACTCTACCCAGCCATAAGCTTTTCTTGTATTAACTGATGTTTTATTATTTAAGTGGGCAAAATAAAATTTATTTGATCATTTGAAAATAATAGAAGTTTTGCAATGAGGCAATTTTTCATCTCTTTGTAATAATGAGAAAGCAAATATTTTTTGTAAAAGTAGTTTAGCATCATACTTGAGTGTTGTTGTTAAAAGGATCTTATCCACTTTGTTACTTTGTCTTTATATCATATATTGCTTCTAGTAAAGTATATTAATCTCTGTATATACATCTTAATATATGGTCTATACATGTGTATCTATATGCCTGTGAATTATACTGGAGCACATTACATTTTGCAAAAGTCTATTCTTAAAGCCTCCTTTAGGAAGCTACTATGATTTTAAGAAAATTATTTACTTACATTCGCAAAAGAAATATGGAATAACGAGAATTTAAATCCCAATCCCCTTAATAACATTGTGTTAACCTCGTTAAAAAAAATCTATTACATGTTGGAGCACTGTAGGGTTAAGTAAAGGATTGCTGAACAGTTTCTTTTCATCGTATCCAAATTATTGGGTTTAAATGATCAAGTCTCAGCAAAATAAATGCTTCAAAATTTATTTAGCTTCAAAATAACTGCAGAGAATATATATATATATAATAAACCTGCTGTTTAGTTACCATGTTAACATTACATTTGTTTTGTTTCTAGACAATACGTTTTTAACATTAACCCCATTAACATGTTTTACCATCTTTTTCTTAGGAAGATTGTTTTATCCTCACTGTATTTTCTGTAATAGGATGAATATTTAATGTGCTCTTGGCATGAATTAATTTTTAATAAACCATTAATAAGCTAAATCTCTATGGATTTCTTTCCCTTAAAAATCAAGCTTCTTCCAGCAAGGAGTTTTTGATAGATCCTGGAATTTAAATTTATTGTAATGTTTTCAACATTATTCATAATAAGAAGAAAGCTAAAATTCTGGTTAGTCAGACTGTAGATGATTTTTTTTTTTCCCCCCCTTTGGTACATTTATGAGACAGTGTAAAATTTGCTAGAGAAGCTGATTCCTTTAAGCTGTGGTAAAGCTTGGGTTATTATACCTTGTGTTCTAATTTCCTAGCAGAATTTAGCAAAACTGCAAATTTGATATATTTATCTACCTGTCAGAATGTTTGTGTTGCACTGAAGCCCTGATTCACTCTTGAATTTGTTGATGTGATCGTTTTTGCATTGATGCTTCAAAGACCTGAGTTGCAGAACTGACATGGTCTGAGTATGGAAATGGGAATTCTACTTAAAACTTGAAAACCTACCTTGGCAAATGACAGACCTAGCCTTCTGTCTGTTCTCTCCAAGGCTTACAGAGGAGGTGGCGTGAATGTGTTGGTGATTTAATATTGTCAGCGATCAATCTTCAAATGATAAATTAAACATGCCCTGAATTTACATGCAAGCCCCATGAAGAAGCTGTATGTTCCAGCTGTCGGGGGGGGTGTGGATGCTCAGTGAAAAGAGCATATCTGGGTTACTTTTTGTTGTGCTGACCGCGGGGTTGGGAAAAAGTGGGTAAGCTCTTGGGTTGTTCAGTTCAAAACAGAAGTAGGAAACTTCAGAGAGAACGGTTTGTCAAGGTTTAGTTACATCGATATCAGTCATACTGTTCAGGAGAAGGTACTTTGGTACTTGTGGGATGGAGTGGAAAAGGGCTGAGTTGCTGTCTCCAAGGAGAAAGAGATCAAGGCTGTAGAAATGTAAACTGTCCTTTTAAAAGAAAGGGACTTATATGCCGATTGTTCTGTGTAAATTTAGGAAACCTGAAACTGGGTTTTGTCTGCTCCCAAGTACTCAACTTCTATACCAGAAACTTCTTGTTGACCTCCGGTGCACTATTGTATTTAACTGAAGTCAGTGAATTTCCCATTCAGTCAAAGTTGGTGTTGGAGCTGTGTAACCTCTTGCACGTAGCCTGTTGTTTCATGCGCAGTATTTCTGTGAACAGAGAACATAAAGTCCTTGAGTGGACGGCTTCTCTTGGATCATTTTGTGCAGGTGGAGTCTTGTTTCAATATAAAGTCGATGCGTGTCTTGTAGGTGTTTGCTTAAAACTTACAGAAAAATCAGTTTACTTTGAATTTTAGACTCTGTTGCGTTATAGACTGGAAGGAGGAAAGTGGATAGGTAACCACTTGGGATCTACCCTGAGGGAAGAGCTACTTATACCTAATTGATTTTAATGATGCTTTGAGGGGACTAAGGCCTCGCCCCAGTGTAACACCTAGGCATCAGCTCGACTCCAGCTGTGCTGCCAGTTCCTGTGAGTTAAATGGGGCTACTGCCAGCCTTCCAATTAGACCACTGACTGTGCTGCGTGGCATCGGGCCGTACATAAACTGGGATTTACTGACTTTACTGCTCCCAAAATCTTCCCCCCTGCCCAAATAACTATGTGTTGTTAGTGAAATGGTGGTGAACCTGACATAACTTCAGCATTTTAAAGGAACTGCAGCAAAGCAGAGGAAATAATGTGTCTGTATTGCAATATGGGCATTTCTGTTCATCTCAACCAGATGTGGTTGTTTTTTAATTCCATTGCATTATGGGGACAACATTTTGCATAGGTTTGGGCCTTTTGTGCTGTGTTCAGAAGTGTTGCCATGCATGTGGAATTCAAAGACAAGATGAGTGTTCCTGTGCCGTTGTGTGTTAAAGATGTTCTCAGTCTGAGCCATTAATTTAAGAGGAAACTTACATTTATTTTTGTTAAATTGGAGCTAAAGGTTTTTAGAATAGACTTCAAAGAGGAATGGATAAAACAGCCTTGAAGAACTTATAATTGGCCTGGATTTATAAACCGTGTAGCTATATATATCTTGTGGTTGCTTCCAAAAAGCTTGTCAGCTTCTTGCTTCAAAGGTGCTGACAGTTTCTACTGTGGTACAGTTTGAATAAGCCTGCAAACGTGCAAATGCAATCAAAGATAACCTTCCACGAACACTAACAGCCAATTGATCAGGTCAAGTGACAGAGAGGGCTACGCAGGGCTAAACCAAAGCCTGGAGAGGATTCTTATTCCTTTATTTTGTATTCATTTTCATTGCTGCTAAATCACAGAGGTATAAGGGGAACATCCACAGGCATTCCCATGTAATATGGTTATGTGACCATAAGGATCGTGCCTTTTGCAAGCATCTTTTCTAAGCAATTACTGATGCTTTGTACCTTATAATATAGCCATTTTTATTATTTTTCTAACTTAGTTACAGTACATTTCAATGCCTATGCTCCCTGCTTTCCTTGTTCTGCCTGTACTAATTCTGTCCATCTTGAAGTAAGGAATCTTGAATAGTTTCCACATGCTTTTGCTGAAATAGGTGCAATCTAATGGTTTTGTTTGGGTTTTTTTCTAAGATTTAAAGCAATCCAGCATGGAGGATGACTATGGTGTTCAGAAAACTGCTGTGTTATGTTAAATGGAGAGGGGTTTGTCACTTGTTATGAAGCAAATTAAAAATACTATAGACACATACCATTAAAAGGTGTTTTTGTTGGGGGTAGGGGTTGTGGGTTTTTTGGTCATTTAACTACTTTTCAGGCTTTGCTTGTTGAATGTAATCGCTCCTTGTGTGTATGGGTGCATTGAGCTAGGTATTTTTATGTATTAGGAAATTAATACAGTCTTTGTTCTTGGGGTCTAAGGAACGAGTAAGCATTCTTGCAGTGATTTTCTTAAGCACACAGAGTATGTCTTTCAAGTGTATGGCCTCACTTGGTGTTTTTCTAGCACAGTTATTTCAGTTCTGCTGACATAAACGAATCTAATACACTGGGGTGAAATAGAAAATACTATTCTAAAGGGAAATGCTAAATATTAGCATTAAGAATATATATGTACAATAATTGATAGTTTTAAATATTGTCAATTATAATAACTCGGACAGGCCACATAATATGTGAAAACTTATCAGACACCCACACTATAGGAAGATATAGGAAGAACTTCAACTTTCAGGATCCTTAAGTATATGGTCTCCATAACAGCAGATGAAGGAACTGTGAACCACGGCAAGAACCAATACCAGGATTGCTAAGAAAGTACTTAAGCAGGCTACCATACACTGCAGTATTTGCACTCGTTACACAGAATCACAGTATCACAGAATGTCAAGGGTTGGAAGGGACCTCGGGAGATCATCTAGTCCAACCCTCCTGCTAAAGCAGGGTCACCTAGAGCAGATTGCACAGGACATCATCCAGGCAGGCTTTGAATATCTCCAGAGAAGGAGACTCCACAACCCCCCTGGGCAGCCTGTTCCAGTGCTCCATCACCCTCAGAGTAAAGAAGTTTTTCCTCATATTCAACTGAAACCTCTTATGTTTCAGTTTGTGCCCATTGCCCCTTGTCCTGTTGCTGGGCACCACTGAGAAGAGTCTGGCTCCGTCCTTGTGACATCCACCCTTAAGATATTTGTATGTGTTGATGAGGTCCCCTCTCAGAATTTGGCCAGTACAATAACCACAGACCTGGATTTCTTGCCTAGCCTGAAATAGCACTGCAGTAGTTGCAGCAGCAGCCAGCTCCGTGGAAATGAGGCCTGGTGCAGAAAGGCTGAGGACGAGAGCTGAGCTCTAGCACCCAGCATTCAGCCTCCTTGTCTTTGGCAGAGGAGCCATACTGCTAGGTTCACCATAGGAAGACTAGCGAGATAAGAAGAGCCAAGTGTCCCGAATGAAATAGTGAGCACATTGGGCAGGAGGAGCTGTTGAAATACATGTCCTGATTTCAGGTGGGACAGAGTTAATTTTCTTCATAGCAGCTGGCATAGAGCTGTGTTTTGGAGTTAGTACTAAAAGAACATTAACACACTGATGGTTTAGTTGTTGCTCAGCAGGGCTTACACCAGTCAAGGACTTTTCAGTTTCTCCTGCTCTGCCAGGGGCACAAGAAGCTGGGAGGGGACTCAGCCAGGACAGCTGACCCCAGCTGGCCCAAGGGCTATTGCAGACCATAGAATGTCATGCTCGGGGGGAGTTGGCTGGGAGGGCAATGATTGCTGCTTGGGATGGGCTGGCCATCGGTCAGTGGGTGGTGAGCAATTGCATTGTGCATCGCTTGTTTTGTATATTCTGTTACCATTATTATTGTTATTCTTTTCCTCTTCTGTTTTATTAAAGTGTCTTTATCTCAACCCACAGGTTTTACTTTTTTTTTTTTTCCCTGATTCTCTCCCCCGTCCCACTGAGAGAGGCGGGGAGTGAGCCAGCATCTGTGTTGGTGTTCAGCTGCCTGCCAGGTTAAACCAGGACACATGTTCACTTGTCAGTTCTTTTGTGCAGCCGAATAGGAAAACAGTGAGGATAAGATGTTCTAAATCAAACGGTGGTCTTCTAACTGTAGTTTGGAGGAACCTTCTGGAGATACAAGTGTCTTTTGTTAGTAGAATATTTGCTTAGGAGATGAGACAGATTCATTGCTGTCATCTGCAGGGCAGCGCTGTAACTCTCCACTCCTGGTGAAACTGCCGTTGCACAGAGTGCAGGGCACCACAAGGAAGAGAGGAAGGAAGTGAGGAGGAAAGAAAACACAGGAGTGATAAGAATCCTTGTGATTTGGCTTCTGTATTAAGCAGCAAAGACTGTTTACTATAAAATATACGAGTGGTCTTGTAAGCAGGGACACAAGGCTTCATATCCCTGTTCCATCCTCCTCATGGGTAATCTCATAGTTGAAGCCAGTTTGATAGGAGATGTGGATTTGAACCCTCTCAGGTGGAGGAAGGCATTGGACCTCAATCTTCTACTCTGTCACAACTGCATTTTGTACAGGTTTTTGTGCTGTTGGTAAATGTCACTACTACTTTGAGAACACCTACTAGACTGAGGTTCCAAAGGCATATCGATAAGAAATAACCTGGGGGTTGGGGTGTTTGTATGGGGTTTTGGGTTTTGGTTTTTTTTTTGGTTGGTTGTTTTTTAAACTGGCTATTCTTCATTACCACAATATTCAGCAAAACCTGGGTGGAAAGGGCAAACATAACACCCTCTGTAAAACAAGGGAAGGAAGAAGAATCTTGGCATTACAAGGTTCCTGGTTTAACTAATTTTTTATTTTTTTTTTTTTTTTAGAAAAGCATTGGAACAAATAAATAAATTCTTTGTAAGCAACTAGAAGATTACAACAATGCTGAATAACTGTAATCGAGAAATCAAGATTAGTCAAGAAAAGCCATATGAATTTAATTCTCTGATAGCTTAACAGTTCTGGTAGATAGACGACAAGCTGTAGATGTCTGTATATGTACACATTAGAAAATCTGTCAGAATGGGCAGATATTTGAATGGGACTTTTTAGGAGCCTGACATCAGCTCAGTTATTGTTCTGCCTTTTCATTAAATACTTTGGATGCAGGACAGAGACAGCTTATTCAGTCTTCAGGTGACAATAACATGGAAAAACACACAAGGATGTTTGGGAGGCAAGGTTTGAATTCTGTGAATATAAAATCATTCTAGTCATTCTGTTCCTGAAACACTATGGGAAAAATAAAACAAGCTGAGCTGGGTTGCTATGTAGAAAGGACAGATTTAAGCTTCTATATTTAGATATGAGTAATTAACTGTGCAAGCACAGGATGGGTAATGACTCCTTAGGCATCATCAATAGAAGAAAAAACATGGGTTAATAGTCAATCTCAACTTGAACTAAGGTAAACAATGTCTTGTCAATGCTGTCAAATGCCATCTGGAGCGTGTGACAGGAACATTGTGTTAAACAGCAGAAGAAATTTTTTAGCTCTCCTTGAACATCTTAAGGTCACAAAGGATATGGACCGATTTAGGAGAGTTCAGAGGAAAATAATGGGTCCTCAGAAGTCTGTTTAAAAGAAAAAAAAATAAAGGCTAATAAGAAAAGGTTGAAGGAACTGGATTTTTTGACTACAGAGAAGGTAAGACTTAAGGTGTCATGATAACAGCTTTCAAATGTATAAAAAGCTGTTGCAAAGAGGTAGAGAATACATTCATGGTCTTTCACAGGGACATCAGTGAGAAACAGACTTGAATTGCAGCAAGGAAGATTTAGGTTATACATCAGAAAAAAACTTCTAACAATAAGGACGGTGAAGCTTTGAAACGGGTAGCCTAGAGAGAATGTGAGGTTTCCATTATTTGAGGTTTCAATTATCTGTAGTTGATATTGGGAGAATGTAACAGGAGCATGGGGAGCTCTTTGACCCAGGGTAATAGATGCATACAAATCTGATGCATTAGGTAACATCTATTAGCTTTATTTTGGATTCTTGGAAACAATGTGTTTTTATGTTTCTTGTATGATACTGTTATGTGAAAATACTAGGTTGTAATGCAGTTAAACATGCATTGAACCTGTGAAGAGGAGCATAGCTTATTCCCTTGCTCTCAGTCTTCTGTGCAAAGGCATTTCTACCTGTTAGTCTTTCAAAGGTGAAATAGAGAACAGATCTGCTTTCCGTACCGTTTTTTTTTTTCCTTCATAAAATGCTGGTTCAGCATTTGGCAGCTTGGAGCACGACACTTCCACCGGAGAGCTGTAGTTCTGTCCTAACCCCGTCCTAATGGCACCACTGGGCCCAATGCTTCTCAGCTGGTGCTTGTTATTGACTTTGATTTTACAGAACCTGGCAGCAAAGGTCCTGCAAATTCCAGCCTTATAATAGTCTTGTTTCTCTGTCTTATAACTTCTTCAGCTGGCACTGAGCTGCTTCCCCCCTGCCCCCTCCTTGCTTGTGTAAACCCTGGTTGGGATCACATCAAACAGTGTTCTTAAACGTCAGGTCCAAAGCCACCTCTCTGCTTGGTCCTGCTTTTGTTGGGAAAAGAGATCTCTTCTGGTTTTGTTTTTAAACAGCGAAGGGCTTCACTTCAGGTCAGAATGTTTATCTGAAAGGCACTTCAGAGATAAAAAGGAGAATGCTGTGTTTATCTTGCAGTAACAGCAACATCCAGCGAATAATGCTGCCATCTCCCTTGGCTCCTGTGCCTGAGACAGAAACAAACCAGCTATAGAAAGCATTTCATGTTGCTATAGACTCTCAATTTAAGCACTGTCTATTAAAGAACATCTACATGGCCAATTTATTCTTGTTTTCCTTCCTCAGGAGGAAAAAAGACCTAGCTGGTTTTCAGTCACAAAGGTTCTTGGTCCCAACAGATGGAAGAGCTGTCATCTCTCTTCTCCTTAAGTGGTAAAAGGACATTCATCAGCTCTTGGAATTGGGTACAAAAATCGATAGCTCCTATGTTGTTAAAGCCATTGAAAATGGTATTTTCAGTATATTTGTAAAGCGGCATAATGCAGTGAATAAAAATAAAAAAAAGCATTGCAATAGGAAAATGTGACTAATTTCAGTGTTAGCCAGAATATTCACTATTAGCCTCTTTAAATATTAGTATAGATCCCAAATATAAGGTTTTTTTCTTCTAATCCAACACAGACTTAATTTTTAAACGCAGAATCAATTTCTCACATTTATTGTCTTCTAAATACTTAATTACCTCAAAATTCAATTTGTCACTAGCTTAGCTCATGCTGTATGCATTGTAAGCTGTGACAGAATTGCTACCATAACCTGGGCTGTTCAGAAGTGACTCAAAGGAAAGAAGGAGGCAGGTGGGTGCTGCTTCGCTGAGTTTCTGATTTTGAACTGATCTGTAGTATATAGCTGAGCCTCTACTGCAATATCTTCCAGGTATTTCAAGGTACTGGAATTAGTCTAGGATAAATACATCGAGTCTTTTGGCAAATATAAACTTTCTTTGCTCAGGGAAGGTGAGAGCAGTAGTGGGAAATATTTTTTTTTTTTTTCCCCCATAATTAACATTGGGTCTTTCACTGAAATTGGCCTGTAGTGGTTTGGTGTTTGGTTTGGGGGTTTTTTTTGGTTTTTTGGGTTTTTTTGGTTTGTTTGTTTTTTTTTCCAGAATATGTGATACCCTTTGATTCTTTGCTGACACTATTCATTTGAGACTTCATGACCATCTGCAACTCTCTTTAGTTTTCCTAAATTCCAGAATAAACTTTACTTTTAAAGATAGGGCTTTTCATCATTATGCAAAATTCTGTTTAATCTCAGAATTAAGAGCTGCTGTTTGCTGGATAACGAAATCTCGATTTATGTTTTTCAGGCCATGCTATTGCAATAGCCTTTAATAGAAATATATTTCACATCTCAATTATGATAACACATGTAAAAAAAAATAAAGTTGGAATGTATGTAATTTGAGAGACTGAGATCCAAGTTTTTTTCCTGCACATAGAACTGAAATATGAATGCTTTCTTCCCACACAGCAGATGAGTGCCCTAACCTCTGTGTATTGGGTGGTCTGCCTTGATGAGGCTTTAACTTTGGGAAGATCTTGAGTAGACAGATGTGTAATGAAAAGTTTCATGCCCAGCACTAGTTTAGGGTTATAGCTACTCTTGGTAGTGATCACAGAATGGTTGAGGTTGGACAGGACCTCTGGAGGTCATCTGGTCCAACCCCCCTGCTCAAGCAGGGCCACCTAGAGCCAGTTGCCCAGGGCTGTGCCCGAGAGTTTTTTAATATCACTAGGGAGGGATACCCTACAAGCTTTCTGGGTAACCTGTGCCAGTACTTGGTCACCCTCACAGTAAGAAAGTGTTTCCTGATGTTCAGAGGGAACCTCCTGTGTTTCGGTTTGTCCCCACTGCTTCTGGTCTGGTCAATGGGCACTACTGGAAAGATCCTGGCTCCGTCGTCTTTGCACTCTCCCTTCACGTCTTTATGTACCTTGATAAGATCCCCCTAGGCCTTCTCTTCTCCAAGCTGAACAGTCCCATTTATAACATCACTCTTATACTGTATCATACTAAATTTTAGTATCTTCATGAAAGCTCATTAATATTTCTGCTTGTATGTTGGTTAGATTTACTGACCTGAAAGAGTTGTACCTATAAAAATCCATTTAAAGCAGTTGGTTTGACATATTAGTAAAGTTAGGGTTGACTACCACGTGCTTGAGTAAATATAACCATAATTTAATACACAGAGCCAACCCTAAACATTCTATGATTCTATGATTAACAATTCAGCTTGACTTTGAGACCCCAGATTGAGTTTGGAGCATAGGAACTGTAAGCAGTTGTGAAAGAGAATGTTTTTTGCTATGAAATTTTGCAGTCATATTTATAATGCAAATTTCACTAAACATGTGTACTTCAGGATAAGCAGGAAAGTTCTTTCCTTGTTCAGACAGATTTATCCAATGCTACAGGGAAATCCCTTTATCTTATCACAGTTCTTCTTCTGTGGTAACAAGGTATTATCAGTCACAGTGACATCAGATTTTGTTTTCTTCTGGAGAACAAATGCACTTGCAGTTGCAAATCTCATTCAATGTATTGTTTTCAAGGCAAAACATTAAGATATCCTCCTCTTAATGAGAAAGCTTGAATTCTTGCATCTCATTATTGCTTAGGTTTAGAGGAAGTTGCGTTAATATTCAGTTGTGTTAGTAAAAATGGTCAATTGGTTAAAGAATTCACTCTTGTATCTGTAACATCTCTAAAAAGGCGCTGTCCTGGTTTTGGCTGGGATACAGATAATTTTCTTCCTAGTAGCTGGCATAGTGCTGTGTTTTGGGTTTGGGATGAGAATAATGTCGATAATGTAGGGATGCTTTTGTTCTTGCTGAGCAGGGCTTACACAGGGTCAAGGCCTTTTCTGCTCCTCGACCACCCCCCCCCCGCGGGGGGGGGGGGGGGGGGGGGGGGCACAAGAAGCTGGGAGGGGGCACAGCTGGGATGGCTGACCCCAACCGGCCCAAGGGATATCCCACACCATATGATGTCATGCTCAGCATATAAACCTGGGGGAAAAGCTGGCCGGGGGTCTGTTGTGCAGGCGCTGGCTTAGCATCAGTAAGCTGGTGGTGAGCAATTGCATTGCACATCACTTGTTTTGTATATTCTTTTATCTTTATTATTATTTTCCCTTTCTTTTCTGTCCTTTTAAACTGTCCCTGTCTCAACCCGTGAGTCTTACCTTCCCCCACCCCCTGGATCCTGTCCCTCATCCTGCTGGGGGGGGAGCGAGCAAACAGCTGTGTGGTGCTTGGCTGCCTGCCAGGTTAAACCACAACATGCACCTTTTTTGGTTCTGACTTTAAAGATTAAAGGTGACTTATGGGGTTGTTAGAAGTGGATTTCATGGAAAGCTTTGAAGAAAATCCTGGTCTACTAGTCAAAGAAGACACAAAGCTGTAATTCTTTCTTTGATGAAGTCCACCACTGTGAGATTTGACACTTGAGTCCCCATTGTATTCTGTACGCATGATGGATTTCTGATAAAAGTGTGTGCTGCTCTCTCATCTGGCTTTGTGTGTGTTTACGTGTGGTTATCTTAGAGGCTATATGATGTCTCTATCCATTCTTGCTGTCAGTGTTCTCAGGGTAAGTAATAGAAGACCTTCTAAAAGTTTTATTGTATAAATTAAATTGTAGGTAGAGGAGCTTGGTGGCTCATTACTTCAGAAGAAATAAAATTTCTTTTTAATTGGCAGTAGCGTTGAGAAAGATGTATGCATAGTCTTCTGAGAATCTTATAAAGGTATCCTTAACGTAGTGTTTCCTCTCTTTAATACTTTTAAATAAAGATGCAGAATTCAGTTTTGAGTACTTGATATGTGGCACGTAAACATAAAAAATAACTAAATGTAGCTTGGTCAGGCTCTTCATAAGAACATTAAGGAAATCGTTCTGCAGGCTGGATAAAAACTGATTAATGCTTTATCATGACTTATTCTTTCGTGAGCAGTGCTGCTGGTGGGAAGATACAGTCTCTTCAATCTGAAGAATTTTTTACTTGAGAGTTCTGTGTCATTCATTTTTAAAAATTAGTAAGTTATTAAAAAAGGCAGTTTCTGAGACCAGCGTATCTTAAACGATCCTTTTGTGGCACATACTGAACAAAATGCCAGAGTGCAGTCTTGTGCTTATGGCTTATCTTAATGTTTTTTTTCCGTCAGACGTATTGGCAGGTATTTTATTTCTTCTCTCTTAACAAATATTTGGTACTGGCCTAAGGTACAGCTTCAATTAAAAGGAGTGTGTTGGAGAGAAATCAAAGGAGCTACAATTCCTTATGGGCACGAGAGTATCACCACTTGTATGATATCACATCAGTAAAATATTTGCAGGAATTTGAATGCGATGTGATTTTTAGGATCTAGGTGCATGATGACAAGCTATTAACCCTTAGATCATGAGCTGGGTTCAAGGCAAGTTGTACTGAACATTGACCATCTTTACATCTGGGTTCAAAGAATGGAAAATACTGCAGCTGAATGGATATTTTTTGCAGGTAATGGTAGATGGATTTTCTCTTAGGCTCTTGGTAAAGGGAGATTGCAGAGGGGTAATGGAGAAGGCAGATGGGAATTGCAGGAGAGCTCAGAATCTGAGTGTAGCCAAAACATTTGTCAGAGAAATAAGAACGGATTGGGCAGCCAGGCGGCGGGTGCGTGACAGCCGCTGCTCTGAGGCAGTAGGAGCTGCGGAGAGGAGGAAAGGTGCTGGAGATGTGCTGCCTGTATGCTTCGAGTGCTCAATGCCAGCTGAGCATGTGGTTGAGGATGCAACACTTCTTCAGTCCTGGCAGGTTAACTATAAATCTTTCCAGTGTATATTTTCAAGTGGTTTCTGTGTGTTGTTATCAGGATCTCTAAGCGTCCACCCTCATTCACAGTCTCTCTCTCAGCTGCAGTTATCCATCCTGGTGATGGCTTCTCAGGCTTTTAAATAATACCAGTGTACTAAATCCCTATCAGCATTTAATCTCAGCAATTAAATAAGAGGCAGTACCCCAATATCTCTTTCTCTAAGCTCAGTTCCTTTTCTCTTTGATATTAGGGAAA
>NW_009260399.1:3937980-3945600 GCF_000687185.1 Egretta garzetta | reverse complement strand
GGGAAAGATTTACATATCTTTGTTTTATCTGGCTCAGAAGGTAGGATAAGGGAGGCGCCTACACTGAATGCCTTCAATTTTTTTTTTTTAAACTGTACCGGTAATCCTCTCAAATGAGTAAAAATCACTTGTAACCTCCATTACTTTTCAATAGATTTGAGAATTAGATGGCAGATTTCAGTTACCTGTGGTTCACCTTGCAGCTCATGAGTTCATGCAGAGCTGGAATCTTCTGCAGCACAATAAAAAAGTCCAGATTATCACAAATTAGGTGACCGTTTGGCTGCTAGAAAGCTGAATGTTTTGAGGCCTCTTTAAAACAATTTTAAAGTAGTGTAATCTCATTAGTTTATCAAAAGAAATATCAATATATGACTTGACTATGATTTATGAGTATAGTAACGGGAGACAGTTTTCAAGAAACACTAAGCCAGACAATTAAACTTTATTCTGCATGCAAATTTTAATGGGTTGTGACTTTCACCTCTTGAGGTTCCTGGCTTGAAACTGGTGCCTTATTCTGTAATATAAAATATACTGTAGGCAAATAGCAGCTGAACTTGAGAATAGTAAGTAGTATTACATAGTCATTACTGCACTGATTTCAGGCTAAGAGTTCTGATGCTCCCTTCCCTTAGAAACTTGTGGGTCGATGATTCCCATGTAATAAGAAAGCTCTGGCAAAACTAAGCTAACATTGACCTCTCATTCTTATTAAAAATAAATTGGCAAAGTTAGACTGAAAAATGAAACTCAGCTTCCTTTGCAGAATGAAAGCCTTTCTTTCGTAGATCTGGAAAAATAGGGGACTTGGAAATCATAAACTTTTCATGAGATCCTGACAGTTACATCTGGCTTGTTCTGTGCTCCTACATCCTGAACAGAACAAGCAGTTGGCACATCATCTTTGTTATGGTAAGTGGAGCAGTCTGTGACATTGTTAGTGGACTCTGTCTCAAACTTTGTGTCCAGTTCTTTAGAACTGACCGAACATTTTGTTTTCAGTTTTAATTTTTCTAAATCTAATGGTGAGCAATCTCTTACTCTTCATTTCTTTTCTATGAAACCTGACCAATTCTGACTTAAATGGATGGCTGCAAATTTGTCCAAATTACCTCTTTTTGAAATTTTGTTCTTCTGAATCTTTTCTGAGCTAATGATAAGACTTGATCCTGTAATAGTATGGCTGTCACTCTCATCACTGGATGTTGGACCTGATCTCTTCCTCAGGGTTTAACTTTTCTTTTTTTCCCCCTTTATTCATGCAGATGTTATCAGCTTTAAGAAGGTAATATTGCTTGGGTTGCAGCCTCTGGAATAAGCCTGTCAATCTATCAAGTTTTGGTCATTTTCTGCCAGTTATTGGTGTTTCTTCATATTGATCACCATGAACAGGGATATTTCTCCTGCAAACTATTGTAACAATGTTGTGATATATTAGTTGCCTGCTAATTTGTGAGTGGTATTGAACACCAGTCTTTCCTGTCATCCCCATCTACTGCTCTTCAAATGATTGGGAGGATTTTTTTTGATTCGTAGAGGTTAGGGAAGGTGATGGTAAAGGAATGGTAAGAGCAGAATATCCCAGGAGATACCAGACATAGAGGAAATTTCATGAGAAAATGCTTGTGTCTAACATAAAAAGTTATCCAAAAAATGAAATGAAGTGATGGTCATTCAGTAAAGACATCAAGAGAAGGAGAGGAGGGTTCTCCACCATTCTCATGCTGTATATTAAAAAAACCTAGTGAAGTGTGTCAGAGCTATCTCTTCTTTTTCGGAGGAAGATCACTTTTGACCACTAGAATCCACCAAGTTACCAGGTCAAACTACCTTTTTGGGGTAGAGGGAATTACTTACGATCAGTGAAGAAGGAGACCTGAAACAGTTTGCGAGGAAGTTGTAACTGCTGCTGCTGTGTTTGCTTTTTAAGGGAAATGCATAAATTAATAAATCTTAGGCCTGAAGGTCCATTGAACTTTTTTTGCGTAATACACATCACAGAATGTCACCAGTGTGATGAGCTGAAGAGCTTGTCTGGAGTCTGTATGCCAGCAGTTTGTTTACAAGATGCCTTGACTGTTATTAAACTGTTAAGTTATTAAATCAGAAAAGTCTTACTGAAATACTCTGATTTATGACGTGTATAATACCTAAAATGCTGAAGTACTTTGGATAATATACATAAGGATTATTAAATGTCTGCTGAAGCATGAGACCATAATAATGATAGCTGTTCTTCAGTAAGAGACATTTCCTGCTCACTGCAGGCATTTGTTTAGGTTTTAAAATAATTTATTTTTATGTTTAATTTTATTGTAGAGGTTTCTGTAACTCAGAACATCTATAACTTCAATAGAAAAAAAAATCAATAGTAACAAACCAAGAAAGTTCTCATAAGAGTGATTTCCTGGTACTGCTAGGCTGTTATATCTGGAAATTGTCTGGTTTGGGACGAAATCCAGCAACAAGCTATACATCTGTACAAAGACATTTTCTTTTGTGTTTTGTTTGTTTGCTTTTTAAATTCACACTGAATCAGTGCTGCTCACTCTCAGTCCCTGACAGCTTCTTGATTTTTCTTTTTTCCCCTGACCCTTTGCAGAGTGTAGTATTGACTCCCATTTAGAGCAAAGGGATGCAGTCTGCAATTTTTATCCATAAGCTTTCTTTCCAACTGCTTGTCATTCTCAACAAGGCAGAGGAGTCTTGCTACCCCACTGCAGTTGTTTTTGGAAATGAACTCCAACATTTTTACACAGCAGTAGAACCCAGAATTCCTTCATGTCTTGGATTCTCTTGGTAAATTAAGGCAAACAGATGAATTGTGAAGTTGTGTTGCTGTGTACTTGTCAGTGAGGTGTTCTAAAATACAATTTAGAAATACTCTCTTTGCAACTCTGTTGTGCTTCAAGGGAAAACATTTATACAGGAAACACTGTAAATCAGTTTGCTAAAGTGTGTCATCTCCGATTCTTAAATTCCTAGTTCTCAGCTGGGTGCAGGGTTTCATTCATCATGACTCACTTGGGAGGTTTATAATAATCTGTCATCATCTCCCTTTCCTCCCCACCTGCCCTGTCTGACCCTTTTCTCCTGCTAATCAGTGACTGAGATATTTTATTTCCTTGAATTTTGTCATCTTGGTGACTCCTCTGGAGGTAGTGCTGAGTTCAGATAATCCATTTCAACTCGGAGCTCCAGACAAGTGGAGAGGAAGACAGCAGGGAGTGATAGAAAATGGCATTTGAAGGAATAGAGGATAACCAATAAATTTTTTAAATCCAAGTGATGAAGAAGTGGGGATGCACAGGGAAAGAAATAGCAGCGAAAATATTTCCAGAAATAGGACATCTTTTCAAGTCGTGGATTGGAAACGATGGGTCATGTTATGATGTCCTAAATCCTTGCTGCATCTTTTAAAGAGACATTGCACTCATGGTTTCAGTGAAGGCACTGCAGTGTTAATGGACTAATTCTTTAGTAGATTGATTTCTCTTTGATAAGCATCTACATCCGTTACTACAACATTATTCGTGTTTCACTGGTAAACTCATGAATTTGTTACACCAAACCTGTGGACTAGAAGGATGTTTACTTGTACTCAGCTTTTTAGTAAACCATAGTTTGCTCTAAATTCTCACAGTGTTTTCTAAGTTCAGAACATAAGTTTAAAGAAATATAGTGATTTAGCAAGCTGGCACTCTGGCCTCTCAGGTTTACACTTACATCTTCTTGCAGTTTACAGCACACATAATTTACCAGATTGAAATCCCAGGAATGTGCTTACCCCCACAATAGAATGGTGTTGGAAGGTGAGGTCAGCCAGTCACCTGCATTTTCTGCAAGACCTGAGATTTATTTTTTTTTACATAGGTTTGCTTTTGGGTTTTTGGGGGTTTGGGTTTCTGTGTCCCATCCCTCCCCCCGATAAAGAGTTGTCTAAGGTCACTCAGTAAAGTCCATGGTTCAGTGTCTAATTTTCCCTAGGCTTTTTATCCTCTGATTTAAGCACCTGATTGCATGGTCTCGTTAAAAATGAACTGGAAGCAAGAACATACAGAAATCCTATCAAAAACAACTTCTGCAATTTAGAAAGTTTTGCCAGCCAAACAGTAAGCTTTAATATTAGAGATGCAGTGACTTTCCACACTTTCATTTTGGGAGGATGTAACTGGTAATCAAAAAATGATTACTTGAGACTCAAAGTGATAAAAGCTATTGTATGACTTAGCTAAGTGCCTCTGAAGCACTGGTGTAGTGGAGGGTAGGCGAAGTATGTATACGTTGCCTTCCCTCTTGAATTATCATTGCAATGGAGCCTTGAAGAAAGCAAAAATTGAATATTGTGTTTTGATCTTAAACTGAAGAAGTTGTTTAATGGTAGAGTACATTAACTGTGCTTAATACATAAACACAATGGATATATCTAAATGCTTCCAACTGTGAAAAGCTCGACTATGACAACCATTGGTTGCCTTTGTACTCAGGCCTTCACAAAAGTATGAAAATAATTAAATGTTCAAGGATATCTTTTGGTAATTGAGGTGGTAGGACTGCCATGATACCTTCTCTGTATTAACTGTTCTTAAGCAGGAACAGCATCTGTGCTAGACAAGGCGAAAGACTTTCTGCAAAGCTTTTGGTCAGAATCAGTCAGCCATTGAGTAGAGTGGACTTCAAAAAACCTGGGGAGGGATTTGATTGTTCCTGATTTGTTTCTCATGAGTCAATAATCCAGATTATCAGACAGCAAATTCTAATATGCAAATGAACCATGTTCTTATTGGTTTCTTCTGTTGAGATGTCAGAATAATCCCATAGTCTTGAGTGGTTTATGTATTTGTGAAGTAGAGAAGGCAATAGCATATATTTCCTTTCAGTTCCAATTTGGCACAGAAAGCAACTTTAACTCTTTGTTGTGGCTGGTTTTTTCATTGTACTTTGAGAGACAAAAATAGTGTGGGGGCGGGAGGGGCCTGATCCTAGCACTGTTGAGGTCAATAGGAAATTGCCTGCTCAAGGAAACTGTTGTCACTATGGGTGACATCCTATTGATCTCTGTGAATTTTGGACCAAGCCCATGAGAATGGGAGTAGGTTCCTAGCAGAAGAGAAGCAAAACAAACAAACAAACAAAAAGCAGAAAAGCAATTTCATCTCAATTTAAACAAGTTTGAGATAAGGACTTTGAAGTCTTGAGTCCCCTAAAGGGACAGTGAGGCATCCTCACCTTCATTCCCTCAAAGCATATCGTATCACCCAGCAGGACTGCAGATGACCTCGGAGAGGACTTGTAATGTTGCTGAACATCACAGTTGTTTTTTGAATATTCAGTTCCAGGAATGGAGCCCACAGGCCCATCTTCCAGCATCTGCTCTTTATAAAGCACGTGGAGAGAGCTGGGTGTCCAAGCACGTGAACTGTGCAGGGATGTCTAAGCCAGCTCAAAGCTGTAAGCAGGTGCCCGGGGCTGCAGGAGGGAATGCACACGTTTCTGAGCCCCAACTGCAGGCTGTCAGCTGTATCATGAAGTGAGGGGGGAGAGTGAGATCCCAGAAGGGACATGGTTTAGGGGAGGAGAAAGAAAGAGATCTGCACTGATCTGGAGCTTGAATAACAGTGATCCCTGATCCCTCAAACCCAGTTCCTCCAAATCAGGCAGATCCCAGGACTCTTCCTGCATCCTGCTGTTGGTCTTTCCCACACAAACCCCACCAGTTCCTCTAGCCCTTGAAATGCTGATGATTGCTTCTGCCTTCTGTGATTCTTAACCCACTGTGTTGCCATTGCAAAATTGAATTTTGCTGACAATATTGAAGCCTGGAATCACGTGTGAGGCATTTGACAGGAAAAGATGAACAAAGATAGGGTGCAAAAATGTGTCTGTGGCCTGACTGGAGTGTTTCTGGGGCGGGCAATCATTGTTTCAAATTTCAGGAATTTAATTATGTTTATCACTGCTTTCTTAATTTGATGGGATGGAAAGAAAGAGGATTCTGCCATTTGTGCCATGGCCTCATGACTGCACCCCCTCCATGAGAGCAGGCAGATGAGTTAAGTTGCATCCCCTGTCCGGCAGCACAGCCCGGCCTCCCCATGAAAGCTGGGCTGGCTGGCCGGAGGGAGGGCAGGGGAGAAATCAGGCTGCAGCTTCTGTCTGTCTGTGGTTTATGCATTTTATGTTTTTACTATTCAATGAAAAATTAATTGTAAGTTTTTGGGTGAAGGTCTAGAAGCCAGGTTTTGTATTTCCTGGGCAGGGACCCCAGGCCTGCATGCTATTAGGAAAATGTAAGCACTGCTGCTGTCTTCTGCTCTTCATTTTCCTCCTTTTTGAGCTTGGCTGTTCATGCTCCTGGGCATGTGTTGAGTACATCTCCCAGATTAGTAGACACCCATGTGTGCCTGAACTTATGAATCTGAGCTGGAGTTGTCATGTGTTTACATACACACCTGAGGAAAGACAGCAAATGAACAACAGTGAACTTGAAGAGAAGTTCTCGGTGACAGCCAGGTAGGGAAGGTGTGAAATGAATGGAATGAAAACTATTTTGTAGCACCCTTAATAATATGGTTTAACTTTTGGTCAGCCCTGAATTGATCAGGCAGTTGGTCTAGATGATCGTTGTAGGTCCTTTCCAATGGAAATTATTCTATTCTCACGCTTGCACTGCCCCTGCTGCTGAGGTCCCCTGGCTGTAAACTGTGCCACCGGCTCCCCCCCCGCCCGCCCCCCCCCCCCCCCCCAATATGGGCAGATAAGTATGTCTTGGGGGAAATTGAGGCATACATAAATAGTACATTGCTATAGAATGTTTTATGTTTGAAATTAGTTCTCAAATCTACAGATGGATTTTTTTTTTACCTTTCTTTTCATTAAAAGTGTATTAGGATCCAACAGGGGCTAACAATCTAAAGATGTAATAGGCACTGAATTTTGCAAATGAGTGAATATACAAATTCAGGTTTTTTCAAGAAAGAAAAGATAATGCAACTCAAAATGTATTTTATTTCTTTGACAAATGTAGATTAGTATTGAATTAAAGGCTTCCTAGAATGCTAATAAATATCGTTTGATAAATTTCAGTAAAGCTAGAGATTCTTACGGTAATGTACAGTAAACTGCAAATCTCATTATGTTGGTCTTTAGAAATCCTTTCTGAGAAGAAAGCACACGATGATTATAATGCAAATTGTGGAGCACAAACTAAATATTAGCTAGTAAGGTGTTATTCTGTTTAGATTTTATGATTCTTATTTTCTCAGATAAACGTACTGCATTCGCTTAAAAATAAATAGTGTTATGGAATTTCTATGCCTATTGCACACTAGGTTAAAGTGCTAATTTAGAAATCCTTTCTGAGAAGAAAGCACACGATGATTATAATGCAAATTGTGGAGCACAAACTAAATATTAGCTAGTAAGGTGTTATTCTGTTTAGATTTTATGATTCTTATTTTCTCAGATAAACGTACTGCATTCGCTTAAAAATAAATAGTGTTATGGAATTTCTATGCCTATTGCACACTAGGTTAAAGTGCTAATTTTTTTTTTTTTTACTTTTTTTAATTCACAGGGTTGTTTAATGTGATTCCATTTATATGTGGAGATACAGAA
>NW_009260399.1:3936572-3937946 GCF_000687185.1 Egretta garzetta | reverse complement strand
CAGCTCTGAATTTTTTATTTCCTGCAGTGATTGTTTACTCTGGAGAAGTGGAAGGAAAGGTGATTTGAACTGGTGTGATGTGGCTTTCTGGGTTCCCTGGAACCTCCTGTGGCCTTAATTTCTCTAGATTGGTCATGACTTTCCTACTGAGCTGTCATCCCATCTCTCCCCAAAGTGATGATGCTCACAACTGCTTTGACACCCTTTCGTGATGACGCGGTTGTCAGAAGCGTAACTTTTACTCAGCATATGCAGTACATAATGAAACTGTCTTTATGTCCAGGGTGGGTTCCCATGGCAACAGCAATGTGTTCGCTGAAAGGTTAATTACAGTCATGTTGGTAAATGAAGTGCTCCAGAGAGCCGGAGCTGCGTGGTGACTAATCCCATCTACCTGCGCCTGCCACCGAGGTGGTGCTTGCTTTAGGAGAGCGTGTCATTCCCTGCTTTTTTTAAATTATGCAGCCCACAAAGCGACACCTTTTACAACAATCATGGTGGGCGAATTTTATCAGTGTTATTTCAGTCACATTCAGACCAAGGACACAGTCCAGGGGGCTGCCTGAGCGACGTCTGGTCTCACAGCTGGGGCCAGCCAGTGCCTCTGAAACACCTTACCGGGCATTTCCCTTGGCCAGAGCTGGAACCTGATAGCAAAAGTTTTTCACTTCTGACTGGATATTTTGTGAAGGTTTTCTCTGGTTTCATTAGTGCAGAAATATAATGTCAAAATTCATAACCATTCATGAAAACAGATGAGCAAGGTGGTAGTAGCTTGGGGTTTATGAGCAGCCAGCACGCTATCCCTTCCTCCTTATTTGACCCCCACCTCCGAGAGTCCTTAAGGAACTGGTACACAGAGTGAAAAGTTTCAGGACAAATCCTTACAGACTTACTAGAATCTATTTTATTGCTATGTTTCAACAGATATGAGAAAGTGTAATCTCTGTATTAGCCCTACAAAGGCATCAACGCATGACGAATATGAGAGAAACCTCCTCTGAAGCACCATGGAGGGAAACCTACAGCTGACATATTTAAGCTGTAACTAAACTTTTCAAGGACAAAGGGAAATGAATCATCAGGTGGTGTTTAATAAATACATCTTAAATTTCAGTTAGTTACTTTTTCTAGTTTCACTTACTTGGTATCACAGGATATCTTGAGTTGAAATGGACCCATAAGGATCATTGAGTCCAACTCCCCACTCCTTGCAGGGCCACCTGTATCCTTGATGCTACCTGTATCCAAAGACACGTAGTACCTTTGTTACACTGATCACCATATTGAATTTCTGTAATTCACTTTTGAAAGCAAAGACTGATTCAGTGATATTTTTTTTTTTTTTTTTTTTTTTTTTTTTTTTTTTAATTT
>NW_009260399.1:3909329-3936377 GCF_000687185.1 Egretta garzetta | reverse complement strand
CTTTCTTTCTTTCCACAGGCATCGGCAGAATCATCTTTCGTCTTCGGCTCGGGCAGAATTTTTTTTTTTTTTTTTTTTTTTTTTTTTTTTTGCTTTCATAATGTAAAACGTTGGTAAAATCCTTAGTAATGTAACTTGAGCAAAACACAGCGGGGTTTGTGGTAATAGACAGCCTGGGAATGTATTCAGGTGAGGCCCTGGGATACTATTTTACCATTTAGTCCCAGCATGGACGATACCAGAGGAGTGTATATTGCAGGATTTGTACACATTGCTGCCTACCTTTTATCAGGCAATGACTTTATTTACGAAGAAATGTGTGCAGATGTGGAAGGAAAAGCAAATAGAGCTGAGCCAACAAAATGCGTACTGAGCTTAGCCATGCTTTTTTCCATTCTCTTTTTTGTTCTTTACCTAGTTTGATTTCATGCCCTCTGGAACAGTGTCTATCTGCCTGTAGGAAGTACATTACCGGTTCTTTTTGACATGGTGCAAGTGATAAATACTAACAAAATTTCACCTGACCTGCAGTGAGAAGTCAGGAACACTGGATCAGAGAAATTTACTCAGAAAAGCAAAAAAAAAAAAAAAAAAAGTAAGATGATTAGAATTTTAGACTTCGCAAGACTGTAATTGCAACCTGCAAATGCATTTGCAAATTTCCTTGTGGAAATAATTAAGAAGAGGCAAAATGTTTAAACTGGATGCACAGAAATGTCTGATTTTCTTTTCTTTTTTTTTGTACAAGGAAATCTGTTTTGTAGAGATCAGTCTTTTAAATATATCTACTATGAAATGAGATGGCTTGGTGCTTATTTCTTAGTACAAGATTAGATCGTTCCAGTGATAAATGCAGAATAGTTAGATACCCTGCTTCTAGTGTGACTGAAGCCTTGTGAGACATGATAGCTGCTCATCAGCAGGGACAGCTAGCAATGTGTTTGAAGGACACGATTGAGGTCACTTTTTAAAAAAAATCTAAGTTCTGTCAACATTTTTGTGTAGCCACTTAGTTTATACTGCAGCATTTGAGTTTGTTTAGTCTTAGAAAAAAAGAAAGAAAGAAAAAACCCCAGAGAATTATTAAGAGGTAGATTCAGGGATTTTTTAATTTCATTTTATTTTTCCCAATACCCTGTTCCTGTGTGTAGAACAGAGTAAGAAAAGTAGAAGACCACGGAAATATGCAGGAACTGGATGGGCAGTTGCTATTATCAGTAATCATTACTGAAATAATCTACAATAGTCACACCACAGATAACCATCCTGGCAGGGTGCTCTCATCACTAGAGAATGGACTCAGTCTGATCTTTGTGGGGACAAGAATGTGAATAGTAATAAATGCGGCATCTGCATGTGGAAAAAAGAAATGTGTGAATGAAATAATGCCATTCCTCAGTTTCAGTTTGGTATCTGGAAAACAAATGTAAAAGCTGTGTTGAAATAACATGGGGAAGGCACGCCACGGGTTACTGCTTTGTGTGGATAATGTAGATGCAGTGTTGAAGTAATGCTTTTGGACAGCTAAACCAGTATGTAAAAATTTGTGTATGGTCTGTCCAACAGCAATCTTCTTTCAAAAAACTTTCAAAGTTTCCTCGGGGGGACAGGTTATATCCAGCAGGGAAAAAAGCACTATAGCTCTATGCTACTGTGGCGCTAAGGAGCGACTTCCAAGGCAGAGACCCTTGTTAATTGATTTTGACCCAAAGCTCCACTTGCCCTGAGTAAGGTTTAATCTCCACACTTGTGTGTAAAGGCTAGAAAAGGGCTAGAAAAGTACATATGTTTACGCAAAAGACATGGACGTTGGCCGCTAAGTAAGCGGCTGGACTGCTGCCATCTTTGGGTAATCTATGACAATAGCATATGGTGGAGAGAAAACACGTTTATGTAAATGACCAATTTGTAGACAAGGAATGCTGAGTGGGATTTGTCTCATCTGAGCATGCCTGGTGTTAGAAGACTGGAAGATTAGCCTTGTCAATAGTAATTACTCCCTCTACCTCCAGCCCTTGCAAGGGAAGAACGATACCCCGAGCACTTCACTGCTCGCTACCTGCTGCCATGTGATAATTGCTTTGGCTCAATCAAACCTTAATTAAAATGTTATTGATAATTTGTCTGCAAAGAAACACTTGCTCACGTTTCTTAACGAGATGTCAAATCGTGTCAACACTTACCTTAATCAGCTAAAACTTTAATAGAAAATAACTAAAATTTACCTTGGTCTTTTTGCTTTGCTGTGGAAGTGTGGGTCAATAAGTTTTCACCCTGTTGATTTCTGTATGCAGAACTAATTGGTGAAAGCAAATTGTACAGGATGATATGCAAGGACATCCAAGAATAGCATGCAAAAAGGATGTATATATAAAGATTACACTTTACAAGTAAGATAACATATCAATGGCTTAGCAACTATAGCTGAGCAAAGCTCAGCGATTTTAATTTTTCTACATCTGTTTCTCCTAATTTTGGGATCTGAAGTGTAACAGTAAACAATTTTCACTTAATATTGCAGTAGAAAGAAAACATAGGTGCTTATAATAAAACTGAAACCTGCTCAACTTACCTGAGTTCACACAGAAATACATATTTCAAATTATTTTAAAGAAAAATCACCGAGGTTGACTCCACTCAGGTTACTTCAGAAACAAAGATTTTCTAAATCTTAGTATGTTTATAACACATTATCTTCTATTTGGAATTTATAATGCATAGGGATAATTGAATTATGTTTCAGATTAATTTGATTTGCTGAAAATAATAGATAAATTTTGTGCTTGCAAATCAAGTACATTTGATATAATTTCAAATTCAATTGCTGTGTTAGACACTTTAACACAATTATTTGCATGTCTTTAAATCAGCAGCAGATGCACGTAGATGTAAGCAGTAGTAGCAGATGTGTTAGTAGATGCAAGCAAGCGCCTTTAAATCATCTAGATGTAAGTAATGAGTCAAATTTTATGCACCAGATATGAACTTGCATGTGTTTTCATTAAATTGGCTAGCTAGCACTGACGTTGGTAGCATAAATGTCAGTAAATACTATTGACATATTATGTATAGGTATATGAATATGTATATATCCACATATATATTTATATACACATGAATCTCAAAATTATGTTGAGGTCATGTAAGAGAAGAAACTTGTTATTCCCTGAGAGTCATCAGACACTCGGCCAAGGAATCCTGGAGCTTTGCTTCCTGACAGCTCTGAGTGCCACTTTGGAGAATGTGGCTGTTAGGTATGTACCTCGATTAGTGTGTGGAATGGCACCAATGAAGAACACGGTTTCTGTATTAACTTTTATTATTATATATACTTGCTTTGGTTTTTGGTTGGAAAAGTCCTTTGGAGAAAACCTGCCATTGACTATACCCAGTCTGACTTTGGCTTAATCATTCAACAGACATGTTATCAGCTATCTTTGCCTGATATCTTTTGGTAAACTGTGACTAATTTCTGTCCAGTATTACTGGTCTTTCTTTAAATACGCATCCTGCAAGTGTATAGGGTGTTGTCTCCACTTGCTTTTTCAGTGTTTCTTTAGCATTACATTGTAGCTACTTTGTGAATTTCTGTATTTTGGTATATTTGTTCTGAGGCTAAAGAGCAATTTATGCTTTAAAACAGCCAGGAAAGAGTAGTAGCTTGATTAAGGCCAACCGTACTCTGGGCTGCATCGGGAGAAGCGTGGCCAGCAGGGCGAGGGAGGTGATTCTGCCCCTCTACTCTGCTCTGGTGAGACCTCACCTAGAGTACTGCGTCCAGTTTCAGTACCTAAAGGGGGCCTATAGGAAAGATGGGGAAAATCTTTTTAGTAGGGCCAGCTGTGACAGGACAAGGGGTAATGGTTTTAAACTAAACCAGGGTAGGTTTAGACTAGATATAAGGAAGAAATTCTTTACAATGAGGGTGGTGAAATACTGGAACGGGTTGCCCAGAGAGGTGGTGGAGGCCCCATCCCTGGAAGCATTCAAGGCCAGGTTGGACGGGGCTCTGAGCAACCTGATCTGGTTAGTGGTGTCCCTGTTCCTGCAGGGGGGTTGGACTAGATGACCTCTAGGGGTCCCTTCCAACCCCAAACATTCTATGATTCTATGATTCTGTGGTTCTATGAGCTTCATGGAGCTAGTGACTTTGGTTCTGTAAGAAATGATTATTAAGTAAAATCACACTAGGAAAGGTATTGATGCTGCAAGAGAATTTTTTATAGCACACTCTTAAATTTCTTCCAATATATGCACATGAAGAAGCAATTCAGTTAACTGCAGTTGTCAATGTCCAACCTTATGCGTGTAATTTTTTTGGGGGGAAAAAAGGACGAAGTAGTGTGTTAACTTCAAATGACGTTTATTCAGAGCATATAAGCACTTTGAAAAGCAGAACAGTTGTGCCCAGGGAAAGCGCTGGCTAGCTTGTGGTCTGGGACATCATTACCAATTTCATGCAGCATTGATTATAGAACCTTTTCTAGCTGTTATTTTAGAAGGCACAGTTTTTAATTTGTAGAGTAATTTTCCTCTTTGGCCTCCATCTTCACATCAAAGTCTAAACATTCTGATTGCTTCTATGATTGAGGCAAATCTCTGTGGGAGGAGATTTATGCCAGTATACATCTAGCAGATAGGGTGGGGATTTTCTTTGCTCTCCTAAGTAGATTATGTAAAAGCAAGCATAAATTGAGTCTCATTAGTGATGGATATAGGAAGGCCAGTTTCTTCATTCTCTCTCCAGTCATAATTGGCATAAAATGTTACTCCATGCTCCAATATGCTTTTGTGATCTCTTTTTCATAGCTGGCATAACTCAAATACACTTTACGCTTAAATGGTGCTCCACATTATCAGTGTTGTACAAATCATTAACAGTCCTTGTCATTCCCCTTTCATTTTTGGGATGAGAAAGGTATCATCATCATCAGCTTTACAGAAGGAAAGCGAAGAGGCTTCTTCATCGTGATTCACCGTCAGAGAGTCAGCCCCAGATAATGACAGCGCCTGGAGCAGAGCGGGTGGTCACTAGGGTGCAATTCTGCCCACTGAACTGTGCTGCCTTGCTGGGAGGAAAGGTAAAAAAGGATTTAATAAGAACTGCTAGGTGGCCGGAGGCAGCTACATTAGGAAATGAGGCAGTATTTATTGCAAGATGTATATAGCTATTGTATTTCACTGCCAGGGAAGTGAAAGCATAAATATTCAGCCAGAATTCTAATTATTTCTATCCAGTTAAGGGGAGTATGCAATCTGTTGGGAGCTAAATCTCTGTGACTAGAATGGCCCTTTTTCGTTGTAAGACAGCTTCCCTCTCATACCCTGTTATCTTATCCCAGATATGCGTCAAGCATAGCCATCAGATTTCTGTAATTCCTCATCACTCTAGTCCTATTTTCCTGCTTTGAACCCATTCAGTAGGTGGTCTGTTTCCATTTTTTTTTCGGAAGAGGTTTTGTTTCAGTTGTAGCATGACTCACTTCTAAAGTAAGAAATCTGGTTGCACACCAAACATAGAATAGACTATTTCAGTTGGGAGGGACCTACAGCAACCGTCTAGTCCAACTGCCTGACCACTTCAGGGCTGACCAAAAGTTAAAGCATGTTGTTAAGGGCATTGTCCAAATGCCTCTTAAATACTGACAGGCTTGGGGCATTGACCGCCTCTCTAGGAAGCCTGTTCCAGGGTTTGATCACCCTCTTGGTAAAGAAACACTTCCTCTTGTTCAGTCTGAACCTCCCCTGGTGCAGCTTGGAGCCATTCACACACATCCTACCACTGGATCCCAGGGAGAAGAGCTCAGCACCTCCCTCTCCATGTCCATTCCTCAGGAAGCCGTAGAGAGCCATGAAGTCACTCCTCAGCCTCCTCTTCTCCCAACCAGACAAGCCCAAAGTTCTTGGCTGCTTCTCCCAGGACATGCCTTCCAGCCCTGTCACCAGCTTTGTTGCCCTCCTCTGGAGGTGTTCAAGTACGTGTATTTTGTGACTCCAATGAAGATCCTGCTTGAGGAGATTTCTTTCAATTCACATTAGCCTTCAGTCTGTTCTTGTGTTACAGTGAATATTTTTGTCACTGATATGTGAAGAAATAAAGAACTGAAGACTAACGATACATGGAAATCAAGGACTAGAAGTTAGGTTAAAAAGTAAATGTTTTGTCTCTTCCTGTCTTCTGTGTTTTGGGTACTGCACGTTCTGTTGTTTTCTGCTCGTGTGTGTAAGGGAGGGATAGGTGAAAGTAAGTGTGACTTCAGGGATTGTACATTTGTGGATTTTGGACTACGAAAGTATGAAATTCCTTTACTCAAGACATGGGTCATGAAACGGACTCCTTTCCTTTTCCTGTCTGAAGATCTTCTATTTAAATCTTTAAGTTTGCTCTGAAGAATTTGTCTTACCTCATCCCAGCTATAGAAATGAATAATTGTTTTGATCTCGCTAATTTAAAACAATTACTGTTGTCTGAAAGTGCACTATTCCATCTTTTCCTTCTCTCTTCTGGAGACTGTGGCCTTAGTAGCACATGTTCATTTGCTGTCTTGTCTGTTTTCAGACTTAAGCCTACCTATTCAGTTTTACAAAAGTTTTTCTTCATTAGTTTTATTATCTAAGTTCTTTAACATTTGAAATGTGAAGCACATGTACTGTGCCTTGGGCTCATCTGGTGTAATTTGTGTTTGTTTCTGATTTTGTATTTCCACCTAAGCCAGAAAAGGAAAAAACCTCAATGATGTGAGCAGACGTAGTAGTCTAACATGAAAGCAAAAATGGAATCCAAACCTGATGTCCTCTTTGTAGTCTAAGCACAAATCAACTCCAGGCTAAGAAAAAGTTGACTAACCCCAAAGGATCTTTTTGCTTTTTCAATCATTGTGACAAAAGCATCATAAACAATAGTAGTGTCAGAAACTAGCAATCTTTCAAAATTTTTTTCCTTAGGAAATCTCATTGTTCTGCCATGTAGTATCTTATTTCATATCAACTACATTACTTATAAAGAAAAACTATGTTATGTATAATGATAGGTTAGCATAAATGCTTCCCATTTAGCCTATTAATTTCAGATCCTGTATTATTAATGTCTGACACATTTACGTCTTATCCTAGTTTGACCAACATGACATAAAAGTATTAGCAAATTTCTTGAAGCTGAATAATGTACCTTTCTGTAAAAGATAAGCCTCTCAAGTGTGTACCGTATTAAAAGAGAAAAGCTGAAGGGCAATATAAAATTGCATGTGGTGTTTTGGATTCCTGTAGATGAAAAGTCCTAAGGACTTTGTATAGTGAAATTTTACCACAAAAAAGTTACCCAACTGAAATTCTTCCCAATCTCCATATATCATTTCTCTGTAGTTGTCAGGTAATATAGCACCCAACTAGTTCAGTCCTTGACAAGCTTGGATGTGCGTGAAAAGTCAAGTAATGAAATAAAGTAGATAATAAACCAACCCTAGGAGCTTCCATAGTTCCATAGTTTGAGGTCAAAACGGAGTTGCCCAAAATTGTGGGTTTGTCGCAGGATACCATCTTATGCTGTGGGTCAAGGTCATCCAATCTGCCAAATCTCTGTTATATTCTCTTGAATAATTTGTTTCATGATTGGCTGTGAGAATACAGTCTTAAACCAGGATCTCCATGGGGACACTGGTATATTTATTCAAGTACAGATTGTATTTGTTTTTACTCGCTGCTCAGGGTTGCAAGTTGCCTTTATCAATGTTTGTGATACAGTGTTTAACTTGCAGATGATGTATAGAAGTTTTTCAATGAGTCCTCTTTATTATACTTTATATTCAGCCTTGTGTTCTTGTTCTAATAGGCACATTCTTTCCCAATGAATCAGAAATACAGATCTTTCAACAGAAGGATTTTTAGAGCAGTGCTTTCCTGCCTGAGCCACTTATCTGTTGTACAACTAACCGTCTGCTGAGGAAATTTCAGAATTTCCTGAAATAATCATCACTGAAAGAGCAGGGAATGAAAAACTGTTACAGTAATAGAGGGTAGTGGAAAAGAGGGTGCAGAAGCAGATGAGCTTTTCTTTTGCTCTTCTTGCAAAGTTGTTTCATTTTCCTCCAAACTTTTGTTTCATTTTCAAATCTGGCCTCTAGTTGGAAGTTTGTTTTACATAATTGATTTTTTGGCAGGGAAACCCTAGATGATATGTCCAATGTATACCGCAGGCATCTGTTCTTCTGGGGTACTGATCCTGCTAGAAGAATTTAAAGCCTTTCAACTACCAGCTGGCTGTATGAGTTTTCGAGGGAGCTTTCTCATTTTGAACCTGTCGCAGGTTATCTCTATCCAGTCATTCTGGAATTCGTTTGGCGACTCCGAACAAAGCATTGGGGAAATATATGAGTACAAAGCTACTTCTTTTAATGATATGTACTCACTGAAGTTTTTCTTTTTCTATGTACTAACATTTAAAGGAAAGACAGGCATAGTGGCCCATTTCATGGTGGCCTGGTTTCCTTAGTATTATAGGATTTTTGGAGTTTGTGGCAGTTGTTTGGTTGTTTAGCAAATAAATGCTGAATTTTCATACACAACCTGAAGAATTTAACTACGTTGGGAACAAAGTGATTTGTCTTACCAAGAAGAATCAGTGTGTCTCTTTGTTCCTTCTAAGATAAGGTTTAACTGGTTTTTTAATTTAGTGATATGTTTCTTAGTTTAAGGATTCCTACCATTCGTTGTTTGGTAGAAGACAAAAAAACCCCCCCCACACACAAAAAAACACCACAAAAAAACCCCAAAACCAAGGAAAAAATGAGAAATGGCCTTTCTATTAGGACTTGATTACTTTAAATATTGAGTTCATTTTGAGTTTTAAGAAATTCATTAAGTAATCACAGTAGATATAGCTCTGAGTCACCCTGTTTGATTTTTCTCTTGCTCATCTTAATTAGCCATAACAAGGAGAATTTTTTTTTTTTTAAATTACTAAATGACTTACAGGAACATGTAGCAGTAAAAATGGTGTTCTGAGATACATCTGGAAATATCGTATCCTGTGTTTACTGTAATCTGTGGTAATGATGAACTTTACAAATGCATAGGGCAAAACGTGCTATAATCAAATCAAGCACGCTGATGCATTCAGTAATGATTTTGATAAAATCTTCATTTTCAGAGCATAAGCACTGCTTTAAAAACATTAAAAATATTAAAAATTACTTATGAAACCACACAGAGCCTTGAATGTTTTGTCCTTTCTGTGAGACTTGCTGTAACACTCAATGTCAGCTGTAAGCAGAACCAGAAGTAGCAGGAAAGTTTTAAACAGCCAGAGGAGTTGGAACATCCGTAAATAATTGAGCGAATGGAATTGACCTTGACTGAGGTTTGGGTTGTTATATGGTCTTAAGTTAAACAGAATCTTATGTTTTGCTTTACTTATCTGTTATAGGAGAGCCTGATTCAAAGCTGAATCTTCCAGTATCCTCCACTGGGTTTTGCATAGGTTTCAGATGATTCTCCCATGGTTATTATGAAGGTTAATAAGTTAATGTTTGTGCAGCGCATAGAAAATGTAAGGTAATCCTTACCCAGTGAACATACTGAATTTAGAAGCGGCTGTAGTCCAGGTATAGATGGAGAGAAGGGAGGGTGAAGGGTTGAGGAAAGCTACGTATCTACACAACTGTGACTATGTCATGTTATTCAGGAATATATTCCGCTGTGTCTAGTGATAACTGAGGAGCTATAACCTCTTCAATCTTCCTTATCCAATAAATCTGTTCTATCTGAAATAAACCTTCCAAAAAATTTAATTAGCAGCAGCCTCTGAGAAGACAACAATTTCGCACTCCTTGTACCCCATGAATATGGTTTTACTATTCTTTAACAAGAATGTTTCTTAGTGGAAAAAATTAATTTCTTTGAGCAAGTATATAGATAAGATATTGTTGGGCTGTGCTAAATATTAGGGATTCAAGGAGAATGCTTCTATCTGCATCTAGGCTACCTAGTGATGCTAGTGTCTGGATTTTGTCTTACTAAGCTATTCTAGACAGGGAGAAGATTTGACTATTTACAAGCATGTCCAAAGACCAGTTGTAAGAGTAAGGAGTAAGGTGGAATCATGGAGTGAGATACTTTCAGGCTGGCTCTTGTAAAAGACAGTTTATTCCATAAGTTAAATGAATACAGCCCCATTGCATTTGGGTTCCCAGCCATAGTATGCCACCTTTGAATATGAAGCATTCCCTTTGGGGGAGGAAGCCAGAAAGGGAGGATGATGAAGATGGGAGAGGGCTGGACTTTGGAGACTATTCAGAGGTAGCTCATGCTTTCATGTGATAATGTTGTGTTTGGAATAGTGAAACCAGTTAGCAGTATTCTGGCCTTGTAGAGCAGTCCCTATGGGCATGTTAAGAGAGGAAAAAAATGACACATTAATTTTCACTTACTAGTGAGTACCTTTGGAGATGCTTGCCTTCTTGCTCTCTCCACCCCTTCCATGTAGAGATTACCTTAAGAGCCTGTAGCATCAGAAAAATGAAATGTTCAAACAATTTTTTAATATGTTTTTGCTTGGAAGCAGAGATACTGTTAAACTCAGCTCTAAGCCATGAAGTCCTTCCTTTTTGTTGTAGATATTTTTTTAAACAGAAAATTGTTGTCAAAAGGATATTCCCTTGTTTTATTATCTGACATTTCTTTGTCTCATTTTTTAAGTAAAGTACAGCTGAGATCAAGGAGGATAGTGAACTTTTGAGGTAAAAATTGGGGACAGCTGCAAGATACGTTTTACAGCCCAAGAGGATCACTTATCATCAGTGCTACTAAAAGCCACAGTGTAGCTTCTGTGTCTACACGTGTCTTTGCAGAACAATTTAATGATAACCAAGGATACTGAGAAGTGTTCTTTTAATCCTACCTCTTACAGCAGAAATACCTGAGAATTGAACAGAAGAGCTTAGCGAACGCACTGAAGTGCTGTAATAAATAAACATATTTGGCTGTGGATAAAGTCGGCTGGACACATCTCCCTCCAGAGGTGAATAACGCAGCCCTGTGTGGCAGCCAGAGGGGCCAGTTAAGAGTGATCTGAGCTGCTTGCAGGCCCCAGGAGATATTAACAATTGCATCTAATGCTTATGTAGCACTTTCCCAATGTTTAACTGGATTACTGGGGGCTTGTAGCTTCAAGATTTCTGGCGACTTAAAACAGAAGAATAGCTGAAATCCATTAAAATAAAAAATGCTCACAAAACCCTCTGTGTTCCCTGCCTTAAACCTCCAGCTCTGCAACAAGAGCAAGATAAAGAACAAATGCAACCTGAGGGCAGAAACATCCTCCTCCTTGTGGGCATACCCTAGGACAGAAGCACTCAAACAGGAACAAAAGAAGACATGAGCCCTCTCTAACTTGTGCTTCGCCAAATGTAGCTTGTTACATGCGGAGTATGCACCAGGTCATATACGCAGCGATCAAACAAAAACCAGAGATGGCATCATATTGATACCAATGGTAGATACAGGGTTTTTTTCAGCATGATAGTAATAAATTGAACTGTGTTCTTGGCTAGCCAAAATATGATCTGGCCCTAGTATGTCTGTAAAAGGGCTAGTAAGGAAGACATAAGGATGAAATAAAGCTAGTCCATGTGAAAGGAGGTGTTTGTTGCAGTCCATAAAGTGGGGAAGAACAGCTAAAAATTTACTTTTTCCTTAAGTTGAAGTGAGGAAGTTAGTAAAGGATTCTGGTGGTGTGAACTAAGAGTCCTCTCCCTGGGTTTCCTCCAAGCTGATGGAGCTAAGAGTTGGCTCATAAACAAAACGCCAAGTAACAGCATCCTAAACTTGCTAATATCAGGTACAGACTAGATAGTAAGGGTTTGAAGCAAATCATAACAGACATCTTTCATAACCCATTAATGGCAGTGCATGATTGCCAGCAGATACTGTGGCATTACAAAATAAAATGCACAGAAACAAAAAACCATGGGATGATGTTGTCAAAAGGATGATCCAAGTATTTGTGGTTGTCATGAAAGTTGCCTAGCATTTCCTAATACCAGACTTACTCTTCAGTTGCTTATAACTTTGTCTGGCTTTAGTTTGGTAAAGTTTAGACTGAATTTTTGTTTTACATATCTGGTATGTGATTGTTTTAATTTATTGTGGAAGTTGGAATATTTTTTTTGTAATATTAGGCAGTAAATGGCCTTTGAAGATTAGGTATGCATCTTTTGTTGGTGAATGAAGGAGGTATGTGGAACTATGTGCAAGAAAGGACTATATGCTCAAAGACCCATTTGTAATATATACCCAAGAAGTTGAGCCAAGGTTGCGCAAAGCAACGTCAGCATAAGTTTTGGCAATTACAGTTATGTGCAAGCTTGACCAAACAAATACAGTTGTGCTTGGCCAGCCTGATGCGATGGTGAGACATGACGTGTTCCTTTCCAGCAAGGCACAATGTGCAGTTTCATCATGACATGTTGCATGGGCCAGTGATCAAGCTAGAAATGCTTTAGGTATAGGACATCAAGTGGTTCTCTTGTAAATACTAAGGAAAATATACTGTAGCTGTATTTCTGCTTGAAGCTTGTGCCTCTCTCTTTCTGACAGGTGAAACGTTTCATTTTTACAAACCTCAAATCACTATCCAATCCAATATGCATTGTAATTTAATCTTAATCTTAGTATTTTCTAGTCTTTGTTCTTGATTCCGTGCCCCCCCGCCTCGGCCCCAACATGTATAAAACTAGAAGACTACATTCTGTCTTCAACAAGTGTCTTCAGTGACTTTATTCCTGGGTTTGGAACATGTATGTATAAAAGCATATAGGTCTCTGAGCACAAAACTCTAACCTATGTTCACAGTGATGACGAAAATTCAGTAGCTGCTCCTATGAACAGCCAGTTACATATCTGCATCTCCTTGCATGCCAAATTATACGTGCAACTCTTTAAAAATGAGGTTATTCATAATTTTGCTTACTTTGCCACTGACAAAGTGGTCATTCATCTTAATGTTTCAGAAGCATGCTCGACAGTATGCCCGTTTGTATAGTACACCTAGCAAGTTCATGATTACAGAAACACTTCTATCCTCAGATGGCTGGGAAAGCCGATTATTTGTAGGTGGTGCAGGCAGCACTTTGGGAGCGTGAGCACCTGCGTCTTTCTGTGCTGAACTCAAGTATTGGAATTGTATCTGTCCTTTGGGGACCACTTCTTCGGAGAATCATCACTTGCTTGGTTTTGGTTTTTTGTTTGTTTGTTTATTTGGGGTTTTTTTTTTGTGTGGAAGAGGTGCAGAAGAGTAATGTGCCCATGCCATAGTCAGTTTGCCCATGCCAAGCTGAAAAAAAGGCGGCTAGAATCCTCTCATGTTTTCTTTATAACTAGACAACTTCTATTAAACAACTTGAAATAACGAATGTTTTTTTGAAGACTCTTACTGCAAAACTGTCTGCAACAAGTCAACAAGCTCCAAGACTTGCATTTTGCTTAGTTTTCTAAGCAAAGTAATTTGGCACAAACATCGCACAAAGTTATTTTCAAAATGCTAAGAGAAATTTTTTGTAGTATAATTTTCAAGATTTGAATCATACTATACCTTCAAGACACTAAGATTCTTCTTATACTAAAAAGGTTTCTATTGTATATAGGGTACTGAGTTCAGTGTTAAAGTTTTTCATATTGAAAATGTTGGTAACAGTGTTATTGTGGTTATTTGAGTTGCATGCATCAGATATTTCAGTTGATTCTCTGTATTGCTGCTGTGCATCAGGATAATAGATTGCAGTTTTATTTTTCCTTCAGTAATTTTCTAGTCTATTTATTAATATGTTGAAGTATTTTGCATGTTATGCAGGCTAATTCCTTACTTCTGAACTAGTTATTATACAAATCTAACATGAAGTTTGCTGTCTGCGAGGTCTTTGAATTGGTGCTATTTCTCAACTTAGTGCTGGATGTTTTACCTAGATATTAATGAGTGTGGTCTTTGCAGGAAATTGTTTTTACGGCAGAATTAGAATTGAAAAAGAGCAGCAAAAATTATACTAATGCCCAGTAACTTGGTGGAGAGTGTGCCAAAGTTATACTTTTCATGAGGTTTTCTAGCGAGTGTTTCTCGTCAATGGTGGGTTCCCATAGCAGAGCTCATTGGGAAGAGCCTGGTGTCTTAATTTTCATCATTTGCTCAAGTCCTTCATATCCTATTGTGAATCTGAGGGGACATCCAGCGCATTGCCTTTTCTCCATCACCCCCCCCCCCCCCCCCCCCTCGCACTCCAACAGATTTTTTATAAAATGGTGTTAAAGTTAAGGATGTGCTCAGTGGATTGCTGGTTCATTTCAGACCCCATGAGTAGCTTCTATGTATCAAATGCTGAATTTTTCTCTAGAATTTTTTTGGAAAAATTAGGTTTAAACATTTTAAATCTATTCCAAAAACACACTTCTGCCAAAATTCACGCTTCTCTTCCATCCTCCATTTACGAATACCTGCTGAGATGGAATATTATTTTTATTTCTTCAGTATTTTGGGTTTTTTTCCTGCCACCTTGATTAAAAATGTGAAATGGCAATGAATTCTTCTCTCAGAAGGTGTCTGCACAATATTTGGTAGTAATCATGTAATCTGTCTGATTGCATAGGCTGATTACAAAAGCAGGTGTTCAGATTAATTATATAAAACAGCTTCCCTTTTGGAAATAACTGCCATTAAGGGACGAATTGTGCTCTCATGCTAGTTTAATTCCAAAGTCACTCCATTAAAATTAATGGAAAGTCTTTGGATTTCAACCAAGGTAAGATGTTTAGTGAACAGTTCAGATGGCAAACTGACAGCCATATGTATCTGGCAAATACTGTATAATTTATTTTTTTTCCGCCAGGTCTTCTCCTAAAGCCAGAATGATTTGGAGTGACTGCACAGAGGTCATTATCTGAGATACAGATGAAAGAAGGGAGCTATGTAAAGTGGAATTTTTGTTTGGTTTAAAGAGTGGGAATTTCAGGTCTGGGTGATATAAACAAAGTATTTCATTTTGTTGGTGTCATTAATGGCACTGAAAAACTGCTTGGAAATAGGCTCCAAGCAAAAAATATAGCGTACTTCAGGAGCACCATTTATTTGCCACGGCTACCTCTGTAATTCCTAATGTGGGTAATGCTCTTCCTTGACAGCTGTAGACCTTTCTTTGGTTGAAATATGATTCCATTAATGCAGAGATGCATTGAGGTTACTTGGATGCTAAGTGTCCCAATATCTCCTGATAAGACCTGAAGTATTCCTACATTCCCCCATAGGGGATTCATTTGCTATGATATTGAGTAGGATGGTTTTAGCATGACTCTCACCAGCCTCTCTTGATTTTTGGATTGTTCTGCTTTGAGATGAATGACATCTTACAGCAAAAGCAGAGCACATGCAGTGAACCCTAATCTAGGAAATAAAGTTGCATTGTTTTGAAGTTTTACTCTACATAACAGTGTTTTTATGTGTCCTGGTTTCAGCTGGGACAGAGTTAATTTTCTTCATAGTAGCTGCCATAGTGCTGTGTTTTGGATTTAGGACGAGAATAATGTTGGTAACACACTGATAGTTTAGTAGTTGCTCAGCAGGGCTTAGGCCAGTCAAGGACTTTTCAGCTTCTCGTGCCCTGCCAGCAAGAAGCTGGGAGGGGTCCCAGCCAGAACAGCTGGCCCCAACTGGTCCAAGGGCTACTCCAGACCATAGGACGTCATGCTCAGTATAGAAACTGGGGGTGGGGGCAGCGACCACTGCTTGGGAGCTGGCTGGGCATCGGTTGGCAGGTGATGAGCAATTGCATTGTGCATCACTTGTCCTGTATATTCTTTTATCATCGTTATTATTATTTTCCCTTCCTTTTCTGTCCTATTAAACTGTCTTTATTTCAACCCACGAATTTTACTTCCCCCCCCAGTTCTCTCCCCCGTCCCACTGCGGGAGGGAGTGAGCAAATGGCTGCCTGCTGGGTTAAACCGTGATATTATGGAACAAGTATACGCAGCATAGTATTAAACAGATAATTAGTAGAGATATGGGAAAAATGTAGCAAGCCAGCACAATTATGCTGGTGTAAATTATGTAAAATTATGCCAGTGTAACAGTGATACTAGAAATGTACAGTACTATCGTGTGCAGTTTCAGCAGTGTTGCACTCGTAAGAGACTGTTGTAGGGGCGTCTTCTAGCCGTAAAAGGTATGAATCTGGGAGGGGGTTTTTATAGTTAGGGAAAATACAGCAATCGCTCTGTACTTTTATGGTAGCTAACCACTTCTAAAAATTGTTTGGTGTCAATAACTTAATGCATAACTGACTCAGCTGTTTACATATATGTTGCAGTCTGCCTTTTAGATCAATTCCTCTAGCAAATGGAAGCCTCATAATAGATACATTTGAGCACTATGTGGTGCTCAGAGTTAATATTAAGGCACACAGCAAAACATTTTATATTTTCTTACAGGGCTTCATTGTCTTTTTTTATATTACAGAGACATTAAGGTTTTTATCCTTCACGTTTTTTGGTTACTTGACTTTCTCAATCATGCCCTGCGTTTGAACAGGAGCACTGCTTAATGCTGTCGTATTGCAATCCAAGTTCATTGCGCTAAAACCAACACTGTTGTGATTTGAGGACAGTGGAGTTGGTTCTGTTGTCTAACCTGTAAATTCACAACCTGCTGTACAAGCGATAGGTTATCAAAGCTTGATTAAGAGGTAGAAACTGGGGAGGCAGGATAGGAATGTCAAGTGCTATACACCTTTTGAACTCTCACTTGAAAACCCTGGCAGCAAATAGCTGATAGCAGGAGGTTGCTATCGCAAAGCCTTGAACAGGTCCAGTAAAGGGCAGTGGTGCACATCTGTCGGCTGTGTATCAGCAGTGATACCTGCCTCTCAATTACACGTATCTCTGAAGTTTCCTGGGTACATACCACCTTCATAAAACATACTGACCAAGGATATTCCACGCACGGAGCTCAGTGCAAAGTTGACTGTCTTGTATGATACTGAGTTGGAAAGTTACTGACAGAGGATCTGTAAAGGGGAGGTGAAATTCAGAAGAGAAAAACACTTTAATAAATCCTAACTCTTGACTCTAATGACTGTTGATTGACTGTGTAACTTTTAGGTAGGTTTGAGTTGGAATAAATGTCAAATATAATTCAGTTCACACAGCAGTGTGAAAAGGACTGTTACTTCCCTCAGAGAAAACCTGACAGCCCAACTTTCTTAAAGGTCTTTTCTGTCTTGCTTGTTCGTTCTCTCTTTTTAATGAAGCCTTCCACAACTGACACTTCCCTAACAAAAGGTAACACAGGTCATTCTATTAAACAGAATATTCTTCCATCAGCAAAATTGCAGCTGTAATCTGAGATCAGAAACTATTATTTCTCTTTCATCTGATGGAAAGGATGAGTTGTTACTCATAAGAATAATGTGATGTTCTGAAGTGATGTCTTCAGGCTGCAGGTGCTTGGTATTAATGGCACATGCTGAGAACAGGTATTTAACTACCATAAATATTATTTATATATATATATAAATATAATATGAATAATATGAAACTAAGATACATGTGGTATTAAGTTCCTGAGTGAAAAAGAAAATGCACTGCATTAATACACAGCCTGCAACAGGCTTCAAATTTACAGAATCTTTTTTGGAGTGGATTTGGGGGATGGTCGGAGAGAAGAGAAAGGATCAAAATTGCTTAGTGCCTATGATTAAGATCAGATTTTCAAGAGCTTAGAGTACAGAGTTCTGACATAATTGGAAAATGTACTCCTGGGGTCGCAACAGGAATTGCTATATGCTCAGCATTTTTGAAAACCTGTTCTTTACTTACATGCTTCAGTAGAAGGTAAGGTTTTTTGAAAGGTGGTGTTTGTTTTTCTCCATCAAGTCACAATATGGAGAGCTATGGTATTATTTCTCCCTGGTGCTTCGGTCTATTTTCTTTTTTACATTACAAGTGATGGTCAAGGTCTGTTTCCCCTGCCCTGTGCTCATTTTTCTGATCTGCTGTGGCTGGTACAGTCTCATAGAAGTATTCAGAAGTCCTTCAGATCCATCTTTTGTACTTCAGTCTTCTGGGGCAAGATCACACTGCTTTTAATTGTTGGGGATTTGTGAGAAGACAACCGGTACATGTACCAGTCAAAAGTTAGGAGGAGCGGGAGTGTTAGATCTGTTTCTAACAGGGGAAGGACCAAGCCAGGGTGGGTTGAAAAAGGAAGAATTTCTCTCCAAGGGCAATCAAGAAATGTGCAGGAGCAGGGAGAGAAAGGAAGAGCAGGAGCAGAAAGTTGTAAGAGCTGACAAGCGATTCAGGAAGCAATCGTCATGTCAGTAATTCAGCCACGTCAAACCGAGCCCCTTACAGTGCTGCCCCTTGTTGAAGGCTGGGATATGTGTTAATTCAGCATTGTAATGAAAATAAAGAAATAAATGTGTCTGAATAGCAGGTCAAACTACTAAAAGCCACTACTGAAACGTAAAATAAGGTTTGTCCCTGTAAAATGTAGCAAGTTCTGTTCTGGATGTAATTAAATAAGCAAGACTGATGCATAGTAAAGACATGGTGAAGGAGGAAAAAAGCACCTGTATTGTTCTCGGATATGAATGAGATTCAGTTTGTATCTGTACTTGTTACAGAAAACCAGGCAAACAGAGATCCAGTTTGCCAAAAATAGAATTATTTATGTATAGAGTAGGAATTGTGAAGAAAAATCTTTTCTATTACTGGCAATTTTTTTTTTTTAATACTTTTCTTGAGGTGACCAAGAAAATCATTTTGGTAGTCCAGTCTGAAGATAAATTTTGACACTTTCCAATCATGTCCTTAACTACAGTTGTTTATGACTTGGAAGAAGCTGGCTATGTGGTGTGAGTAATGACGATATCCCCTGGGATTACTCAGAAGGCAGCAGGACTTGTAAGGTTTCCTGCAATTTTTGTCTACACAAACTGTACAAAAGCCACTCTGGGATATAGTATTTTTCAAGCAGTCAAACACTGTTCTTCAAAGGTTCTTAAAATTACTCTGGGAAATACATTTTCTATGTAGATAAAACCAAAGTAACTTAAATCTTAGAATTACTTGCACCGCTGCATTTCTCTGCTATATTTTGCTGCCATGGTATATATTCCCACTTGCATTGGAACACACTGGTACTGCTTTGAAGTAAGACTCATACTTGATTCTCTTTCATTTTAGCCATTTGTCTTTTTACAAGATGACCGTTTCGAGGTGGAAAGCTATGGTACACACTCAGTGCTTACCGAATTGCTATTCAGGATGGGTATTAGAGAGTGAGGGAGACAAATGTTCTGATAATTCCGCAGTAATTGTAAATTGTGTATTTTTTTTATTTATTTGCAGTGGGACTCCAAGGATATTGAAGTCCTGCTTTATCTTGTTACTCCCATATTACCAAGGGGCGCAACTTGTCTTTGCAGAAGCTTGGAGACAAAGCTTTCTCGGGATTTGGTCTGAGGGAAGGCTAAGAACTGCCAAAAAACTGTCTTTTCCATCTTCAAGGGGCACTCTTGATCTTGCATTCCCCAGAGAACAGAACTGTGTATATTTCAGTAAAACTCCAGATGAAGACTTTTCACAAGTACCTCCTTGAAAAGTATTTTTAAGGATCTCTCTGTGATCAGTCTGTATCATTCCATTAATTCAAATAAACCCTTACAGAGATTGGCATCCAGAAAAACCGGTAACTCACAATGCTGATGGAGTGACCTTTTTCTGGTCACAAGAATGGTTTATACTGATTTGTAGTCAGCATGATTTGACATGATGTGACTTTTGATTCCTTTTTACTGAGTAATTCAGGTACGCTCCATTCAGAATTTGTACTATAATGGTGAACACTGTTATTCTGCTTTTTCTTCAAAGTGGTGAGACTGCTAATGGTAATTAATAGATCTAAAAATAGATATATTAGCGAACTTTCAGATCAGGAATGGGGAGGGTGGAATGGAGTGCTAATATACAAGTGTTAACTTTTCACACTGAATCGAGTATCTCTTGACAATACGAAAGTAATGGAATACTGGTGTGCTATAGAGGATAAACCAGCTCCAAGACCTGAATTCTTACACTTCTGAAAACCAAGACACTCATCACAAATTGTTTTACTTCAACAGATGGTCACAGCAGACCTGATTCTGCAGCCGCCTCTTACATAAGAAAGGATTACTTATTTCACTAAAACACCCCATATATTTAAGTGAAGGAGGACTGTATAGACCCCCTACCTCCAACTCTGTTTTTTGAAAGGTCAAAATAGGTCTGGACTTCATAGCTTTAGCCACAATTTTTACACTGGAAAATGTGATTGAGCCTGTTTTTATAGCAAGAGATTTTATTTTTCAGTGTAAAGATTCATATCTGTTAGACAGCTTCAGCAGATTTAATGGTCTTTGTATTTGACTCTGTCATTTCTAGAGGGAGCTATGAAGTTGAATGGGTGGCGGTTACACTTCATGGAAAATCTGCTTTTGAGGCTTCTTTTGACAGCACAGATGATATTTATTCTTCTTCACTGTACTGTTTGCTTCCTTGTTCAGTGGCTACTACTTTGATCCACATTATGCCCATTACAACAAGTTTTACATTGAATGGTCAAAATGCCAGCATGGAAAACAAGAAGAAACCCACACAGGATGAAACTTGTGTGCTTTTACGGAGAAGTGTAAGTAGGGATATTCTGAGATACTTACAGCAGAGGACAGTTTAATATTAAGTCATATTTTAATTCCATCACCTTAGTCCTACAATGCACATAAGTATTGTTTCCATTACGTTGATGGATATTATAGAACACAGAGAGGCGAGGTGAATAGTCCCCCAAGTTTTACAGTGAATTGCTAGGAAATCTTCAATACAGCTTGGGAACCTGGGTCTCTCATGCCTGTTTTTGCTGCCTGCTCATCACAGCCACCTCCCTGTTGGGATCCGAGAGTCATCTTCTGGTGAATATTGTTTGAACAATCAATGTGGCAGTTTGTCATAATATACTGGTCTGTGACCAGAGCAGGCATTGGCATTTTTGCTGTTCCTTTTCCTAGAGCCTAACCTTCAGCAGAGAGGTTGCAGATACGCATTTCCAAATACAGCAGAGCTGGCATAGCTTTAGGATCTTGTGTTGAGGGGGAAGACTTGTGAGCATGTAATTTTATTACAAATCTTCAGTTGAGAAAAGGTTGCGTGCTTTTTGCAGCCGTGATCTATGCTTGCGTAGTGCAATGTGCTTTGGGAAACAGTTACTTTACCTTGTCAGCTTGAATTATGTTACAGTGTTCACGGCAAATTGTTTTGTTACCATCACTATTGCAAAAAGTACTCTTCAGTGAAATAAAATTTTGAACGGTTTTGGTTTTTTTTTTTTTTCCATGTTTAACAATGTAAGTATGGATTAATAATAAAGGTTACAGCTGATTATTTTGCCTAAAAGTACAATAGCTAGATTTGGGAAAAGATACAAAAAATGCAATGCAAGGCAGGTGCAGACAGAATACTGATGTAGAATCAAACCATTTTTCATTATATGAGACTTTAGAGTATCAGAGGATCAGCCATTGCTATTGTGCTACATAATGGGAACTACAGACCTTCAAATGCTTTCCTGGGGGGCCCAGATTTGATAAAGATAAGGGGCAGCAGCACAGAAATCACTTTAACTGCAACTTTTAATGGAGATGTTTATACGAATGTTCAGTTGCCTATAATCTACACTGCTCATTCTTCTTCACCTTCTGTGATAGTTCGTCACCTTGCAGTTTCACTTAGACATGAAAAACAGAGAGAATTCAAAAGATATATCTGGGGATTGAAGGAAAAAACCCCAAACCATAAATCCCCAGCCTGAGCATGGTAAATCTTGGACGCTAATGACAATACAAACTTGAAATGTGTATTGTAATGTGATCTGTATCCCATGAATGTTTCCAAAGCCTTGCAGACATGTAAAGACTTTGTCCGTGCTCATTTTATTGGCAAAAACCAGAGATAACATCTGGGTAATAGGTTATTATGTGAACATGTGGATAGGCTTTAAAATTTAGCTCTTTCGTGTCTTTCTGAGAAATGTCTCAATATTAGGCAGACTTTTTTTCAGTGGGATTATTTTATTGTACAACTGGTTTTAGTTGGAAGCCATATCTGCACTGTATTGAGCCACATGGCCCTAGCTCACTGAAGAGTGCTTCTCTAGAGCGGGTGTAGGTTCCATGCTCCATAAGAAACTTAGTGGCCTAAACCTGAATTCACAAATTCTCCCAAAACCCAAGGACTAAACATATTCACTAATTGCAAATGTGAATGGATTAAAAAGATGTCAGCAATTGTTTTGCATTAGAAAAATATTGGCACTGTGCTGCAGCTGTGCTCTCTGGTCGGGTCTCTATAAATGCTTGCACCAATGACCTGTCCCTGTCCAGCAGAGAGACCCGAGAGACCCCTGATGGCACAGGGAGAGCTGGGAACCAGATGAGCAGGTCTGACCTGAGGCTCAGCAGGTTGGGTATGTTGTTGTTGAGAGTTTGCAGGGATTTACCATTCCCCAGAATTTATATGGGCTACACACACACACACACACACACACACACACACACACACACACACACACAAAAAACCAGCTACAACTTCTTGTTTCATCCTGTTTCAACTAGCTGTTGGCAATCTGACATTTCTTATTCAGAGCTTGCTTTCCAGGTGAACAGTTCAGCTTCTCAATGGCTCACAGTGATTACTGTCAGTTAGCGTGGTGCCACAACAGGTCGTTCGGGCTTGAACATGTTTTGTTCTCTTTTACCCTCTTCCTCCTTGGCTGCAGCATTATAACAGCCTGAATTACATCAAACCTTTCATTAATACCCACTGCCATGACTGTTTGCAAAGTCACATTCATAGCTCCAGGATACTGAAAAATCTTCCTAGTGATAAACCTTGGAAAAGATGCTCAGAATAGGAGGCTAAGCAGACTTGGGCTTCTCTGTAGGCAGAGATTGAAAATCTCTGAAAATTGTGGAAAGCATGAAAGATGATGATACAGTTGGGAAATTCTGATGCTAAGCAGTCTGCAAATCACACCACCAGTGTAGCCGCAGTAGTACAATGAATGAAATTAATGGAGCCGCTTTCTGTATATGATGGGGGTAATGAGGGCAGTGTGTAGCTCATTTGAATTAATTTGCCATAAATATTTGATGTCTCTTTAAAAATCAGCAGATTCTCATTTAGGGGTTAAAAAAATAGAACTGAATTCAAAAAGCACTCAGCAGCTCTCAGCACTCAGTGTGACCAGTCTGGGTTTTGCAGCTGTATTTATTTACTTTTATCATGGTTGCACCTACAGGCAAAGGTATGATTGAGCTCAGCGCTGTCCAGATGTGAGGCAGAGAGACAGTCTTGCCCTAGGCAATTTGTAATCAGGCTGACAGAGAAATGGATGTGCTAAAGCCTTTAAAAACTTAGCGAGGGCTACAGGCATGCTGACCATGTGGGATGGTGGGATCCTATTGCTGCGTTGTTTATGAATCCTAACTTCAGTATTACTTCTGCATCCCCAACCACCACCTTAATTTATACAGCTAAAACTCATAGAAATTTTGGTTATTCCTGTCTGAAACATTTTGATTTAGTATCCTTTGGTTCTGTATTACACAGGCACTATTGTTTAGTTATCAAAGAAATTATTTCACAGACTACAGAGATCTGTTTGGAGGCAATTTGGGAAGACTCGCCAGCCACCTGGGCAATCTTTCTTCTTGAATGAGGCTTATTTTTCCTCTTGGTTGTGGGGGGTTTGGTTTGGGGTTTTTTTTGTAAATGTAGCATCTTTGATATTTTTTAAGTCCCATAGGCCCTTTTGTTTTCAGTTGCAATAAAGTTATAGCCTATTTCTCTACAAACTTTTTCTTGTCTGCTTATTAATTCTCTCAGAGAAATGCCTCGGAGCAAGCTGAAGATTAACTTGCAATACATTATCAAGAACTGTTAGTAAATTAGTATCCCACCTGGGATGGGCTGTTGATTATTGTGTGATTTCTATTTACTTTTCTGGAATGGGATGCAGTCTCATATGAGTACTTCTTTCAGGGAACTCACTTGTAGAAATGAAAAAAGGGCATTTTTTCTGGATATAGATTATACTGAGAGTTTTTAATTAACTTTTAATTATGTGAAAGAGGCTCTTCATAACTCCTAGTGTTTCTTTTCTTATGTGTCATCCTTTATGGCTAACTCACGCCACCCAACCCCCATCCAGTTAGTTGTGTTGTGTTTGATGGTGCTTACAAGTTTTTAGGAGCATTACCTCAAATACAATTGCTGTAAAAGACCATAAATCTTCTTACACTTTTTATCAGTGGCTAGCTATGGTCCAGGGCTGCAGTGGATTAAAATGTAAGAGATGAAGGGCAAGGGGTGTCCTGGAAAGTTATACTGGAAAGGACTTTATAAACATAAGAAAATACACCATGTTGTTTGCAGGGCTAATACCAACAGACGGGGGAACCAAAAAGCAAATTTTGAAACAAATCTGAGGACCAGAAAAGGTCATTTGAATGCATTCTAGAACAGATATGAGCAATTAAGCATTCCTAATTATCTTAACTGATGCTAGAAAAATCAAGGGTGGAATATCATTCTTCTAATTTAGGATTCTGAGATCCTGCCTCATCAAAATGTTAGAGGCTTGGACTACTCGGGGCAATAGACCCCACTTTACCTGGATATCTAGCTTTCTGCAACAAGAGAGAGAGGCACCTCTGAAAAATCCAAAGGGCAATCTAGTCTTCCCAGCTTCAGCACTTGCCCTTTGCTATGGGCTGTACAGGGAGCAGCATTTGTGGGGGACAAGGAGGTGGCCTTCATTGAGACAATAGCAATTGTTAGGTGTCTCCATCTACACACTTTTTTTTCAGGTTGGTACTTTCAGAGTCACACTCACTGTGCAGGCTGAAGAAATGAGCTGGTAGGAAACATGTGAAGTTCAACAAAAGCAAATACAAAATAAATCCTCCATCTAGGATGGAATAACTCCAGCAATGGTACAAATGGCACTGACTGGCTAGAAAGCAGCTTTGCAGGAAAGAGCTGGGGTTCCTTGTTGAACTCCCAATGGCAGTGTGCCTTTGCAGCAAAGAGACCCAACCGCATACTCTGGAAAGAGCGTAGCCAGCAGGTCCAGGGAAGTCATCCTTCTCCTCTGTTTAGGAATTCTGCAGGAATTAGGAATGCAGGTGACTGCATGTGGAATAGGTCCTCCAGTTTTGGACTCCCCAGGACAAGACAGACATTGACATACCAGAAGGAACCCAGTAGAGGGGCAGCTGGATTGTCAGCTGGGGCACAAGAGACATGAGGAGGGGCTGAGGAAGCTGTGTTTGTTCAGCTCAAGGGAGATCTTATTGCTGTCTAAAACCAGCTGTGTATGAAGCTGGAATCAGAGTCTTCTCAGTGGTGTAGACTGGAGGCAGAGCCAATGTCACCAGCTGGAACACAAGAAAATGTATTGACTTACAAGGAAACAATTTTTTTATGGTGAGGGTGGCTGAACACTGAAACAGGCCATCCAGACTGTGAGATCTCCGTCCTTAGAGATATTCAGGACTGGGAGGGGACATGGTCCTGAACGATCTGCTCTACTTTGCTTTGCCTGGAGGCCAATATTGGACAAAATGACCTCTGGAAGTCCCTTCCTACTTAAATGTTTGTATTATTCCTTTCTGTTTGGCTTTCTAGGAGTTACACTGGACAAATAACTCCCAGTAGCCACATAGCCTGTCCCTTTGCCTATGCTCCTCAGATCATCTGTTGTGCTAAGGAGAGGGAAGAACAGTGAGATGAGCTGAAGTTCTTACCTAGGAATAAGAATATGTTCCTCTGAAAGGAAAGAAAGAAAGGGAAAGACCGTAAAAGCATGCAACTTCAAAGTCAAAGACCTATATTGTAATGGGATGCCTGGGCAGCATCCATCTGGGTCTATGAAACACTAGAACTGTGTCTCCCAGAACGATGCCTAATTACCAACTGAGATGAATTGTTTTTATTCTTTCTGTCTAACCCAGGTTATTTATGACTGCCTGTTCAGATACGAAGACACATATAGGTCCGTGTTCTGTTTGCTGTGTATGTGCATACCAGTTGACCAGTAGATTTAATCAAAAACGGATACATCTGCACAGCTGAGATTAGAAGTTGGCTCTGGATCAGTAAGGCATTCTTCCCTCTAGTTAACTCTAAGGTACTGAGACCACTGGAAGCATTTGTGTGTGTGTGTATATATATATATATATATAAATATATAAAGTGTGGTCTTAACATACAGTAAAGGGATGAAATGTATTATTCAGTCATTGGAATTGGATGGTACTTTAAACTGAAAATTTGAAGTTACGTTACAATAGGTAACTTTTTTCATAAGAACAACTCCTAGTATTAATATGAACGTTTTTTCATGATTAATACTTATTTCATTGACTGTAATGTGGGGTGAGGTGGGGGCAGGTGCTTTCTTATTTACTCCTAAAATTAATTTTGTTAATAAGCAGCTGTTTCCAGTAGCCCCATATATACTTCTAAAATGCTTGAGATAGCCCATGATTTGTATGGTATCACATGATGCCATGATTTCAGTGCCTTCTGCTAATGAAATCAAAGTATGAACAGTGTGGAGATTCTGAGGAGAATGGCAGAGAGGTTTTTTTCCTCCCTTCTTTGCTGAAATGCAGTTGTACTTGCCAGTATATCTTCTTCGATATTTTGTTCCCATTCCTGAATTTCTCTGGTTTTGTGGTTCCTCCATTTCCCTTTTAAAGCCACATACATATTTTTATTCCCACCCTGTTGGTATTGATGTGAAATATAGAGGAACTGTGATATATGTAAAGTCTCATAAGAAATGTGTGTTTCAGCCTCAAGAACTAATACAAAATCTTGTAAGTGCCAACCTGGTGGTAAGACTAATGTTTTGTTTGGATTCTGATTTAGATGGGGTCAGTCCCAGGGTCTGCAAAACAGTCTGCA
>NW_009260399.1:3901760-3909309 GCF_000687185.1 Egretta garzetta | reverse complement strand
AATTGGTACCCCAGGAGTAATCTCGGTCTGATGTTTTTAGAGCTCTGTGTAGCTGTCTGTCTTAGAAGGAAAAATAATGATATCACCTGGATTTTCTTTTTTACTATCAGCCATAATTCATAGCTGAATCTCTAGCAATATTCTTGCTAAGAGAGAAAGCTCCTGAAATCTCCCTAGCTGCCTTTGATGTCTGTAAATGCACTGCCAGGATCCGAGCTCTCCAGCTTCTCATTTTCAGTAAAATATTATGTTAAAAAAAAAAAACCAAGCTAAACCTGGATTAATTAAAAACTTTTCATGAGAATTAAACGTTAGTAAAAGTGAGAGAAAGGGGATTAGTTGAAATGTTTGTGCATTCATTTAATTTACTTTCCTATTCACTTTTCAATTTCTCATTAAAATGTAGTGAAAAAGAGCCAAAATAACACACTTGGAAATAAACATAGAAATAATTGCCCTTGCCCCTAAATTTTACCAATCTAGAAAATGAGCAAAAGAACATTGTATTTCTGTCTTGGGTTTGATGACATGCAGCCTTTTCTCTCTCAGATATATGAGAATATGGACAGAATTGCCTGAGGTTTAGTAATCACAGCATTCAAGTGGGAAGATACTAAGACTCATTCATGCAACGACACATGTGAGTGTTCTAAAAACTGATCCACAAAGTCAGTGTCTCTATCCCAACAAATATTTTCTATCTATGTGCATAAGGCAGAACAGCCCCAGGAAGAATACTTTCCTAATTCCCTTAGGGGCCTTAGGAATCATGCTGGTAAATCTTTGGATGGAAGTTTTCAGCAATACATTTCTGTTACAGCAAAATGATGCTTTTCAATAGGAAAAAAAAAAAAGCAGCTTTATACATCATCTTTCAAAAGCTCCAATCAACACCCATCCCAAGTAGACCTGGAGAAAACTAGCACAATGAGTGCCAGGTATGTGCTGTAACCCTACCTCAATATAAAATGGGTACTTTACAACTGCAAAAATCTAAGCCCTGACGGAGAAAGGTTTATTATCTACAGTGCTGCTAGAATCAGGCACAGCAGTACTGTATGTTTCTGAATATAAAAGCTCTATTCTTCAGTGAAGTCCTTTTTCTATTAATGAGATTCACCCTAATGGGACCAAAAATTACTTTAGAAGACATTTCCTTTCTGCTTTTCAAGGGCTTTTTTCCAGTCCATTTGGACTGGATATCAAAGATAAGGAGAAATTTTTCAATAGCAAGAGCTTTTATAATTAAGCTTTGTAGTCTACATAATGGAGATATGGCCAAATTCAAGTGAAAAATAATTACTGTTTTTCCAGGGCTTGCTTCTGCTGCTCTGCCTCCCTTTCTTCTCCCCCTTCCATTTTCCCCTTCAAAACCACATAATCAGTTGCGCCTTATGTATGAAAGACTTGCTCAACGCAGCTCTTTCCCCCTGGTTTCTATTTTCCCCTGTGGTCTAGGAGGGAAGAGTTGTTCAATCTTTAACTATACCCAGACCTCCATTAAGGAGAGCACCTACAGTTCTTAAAAGGAAGCAGGTGCTTCCTGAAGGGGAAGGACTTCAATAACTTGCCTTGTAGTGCCAGCTACCCCTTTAGACATGGGAATGGACAAATTCAAAATACAGTGTGGGACACATCTGAGAGACTTTGTAGATGATACTAAGATGGGCGTGATGCTTATTGTTTTCCACTCTTTGGGAACCTCTTACAATCACTAGACCTATTTAAAGCTCTCGGGGATTTCAGACAGCTGCTTCAGCGACTTTGGATGTAGCCATTTGGTTGTATGAACCTGTGTGTATTTGCAGATGTATATACACACGCGTCTCCAAGTTTGGAAAATGCTACTTATTCTGGCATTAGGGCTATCTGGGGAACACTATGGGATGGCCTTTGGTTGTGAGAACACTAGGAACCTGTTGAGTATTTGGGATGGGAGGGGAAAATTTGTGCAAAGTGAGATTCCCCAGAGTAATGTTTTGAGAGCTCCCTTTTCCAGTCTTCCCAGAACATTCTTATGCAGCCTTATAATAGAACTGAATTTCATAACAAAGGACCAAAAGGCATAATTGTAATATTTTTAAGGCAGATGAGTGTTTTTACCTATTACACAAGACGATGAGGTCCTGATCAATCCCACATGACTGATATTTTTAACCACCACAGCTGCCTGCCTTTCCTTCGTATTTTCTCCCCGTCCACTAATTACCATCGATGTAATTTCTCTTTGAGCTTAGTGCAGCTTTTGCTGCTGACAAATTAATGGCTGGTGACTGGGAACTGCTTGACCTGTTTCTTCATTAAATTAGATCAACACATATATGCAACCATTTATTGTGCATCCATTATCCTATTTAGGAAGCATTGTTTTATATTTTTTTTCCTCTGTGATGTCTTCAGGCAGAAAATATTTGCAGGTTTATTGGAGGTTTGCAAAATAACTTCTTGAATTAGATTAGTCTGTGAATGCCCAGGCTAAAAAGATCAGTGTGTGTCTGTTTAATTTTTATTCAGTGATCTTTTTTTTTTTTTTTCCCTCCCTCCAGGTCACTCAAAATGTCCTTATTTTATGGGCAATATAAAACCTGGTTAGGGAACCTAACTGTGACAAGAATTGGCACTATGCCTCCCCCAGTGCTGTTCCCCACTCAAACTGCTGATTTTGAGCATACTGGGAAAGACTTTCTAGTTTAGTTCCTGGTATACTGAAGTGCATAGTTTTAAGTGAAAGCACTTGAATATGTAAAGATATCAATATGATGATCATCCCCGAAAAACTTCTAACATTAAGTTTTGCTCTTTTTAGATGTAGGAACTATACAAAGGGTACATTAAATGATCACTTTTGCTGAAGAATAAGCAATAGCCAGGCTAACACTGGACCTTGCAGGAAGACAAAAGGATTCTTCTCTTTTCACTTTAAACAGTGGCAAAAAAGTAACATGCATAACAAATAGTATTAGGTTCCTTTATATCAACCTTAGGTACCTAATAAAGTTTCTGTTCCTCTCAGTGCAAGTTCAGTCTATGCCAAGGGATCCACTGGATGTATTAAAGATACTCCTTATTAATTAACTACTTGCTAATAACAATACCAATGTATTTCGCGGAAGATAAACAACATGTGTGTGTTTTAGTCCTGCAAGATAGGTGCAAATAACACTAGAAGAACTAACTATTAAAGAAAGGACTGTCTATGAAGATGGCGAGTACTGTTTCTCCTCTCCCTCTGCTGTAACCTTTGGCATATTCACATCTCAGTATATTGCATGAATACCAAATTTGCTTAATATGTGCCAGTTTTTTTAGAATTCTTGGCCTCACGGCACGAGTTACTGCTCTGAAATGTTTTTGAACAGAACATTCCTCATGAAAATTTGGCCTGCCACGCTAGTCAAGTGGTAACAATTTTTTAGTTCCAGCAGGTTACAGATGGATGAGATGAGATTTGTTCCCCGTGGAGGAAGAGGTAATGATCGGCTTGCTTATCCTACCCAACACTTCTCTAAATAAGAAGACTGAAGGATTGAGCTGTAATTGGTATCCTCTAGAGAGCTGGTGTAGTCAGCATCTTTGAGGTGTTGAGTTCTAGAGATCGTGAAGATTTAGATATATACAAGTTGCCAACAAGTGCAGCAGGGTGTGATTTTTCAGGCCGGTCATGAACGTCAGTCAGAACTTTTGTAGCTATTTCTCTGTGGGCGTTCATTATTGTGAAACGTAACCACCCTTAAACTTGCTTCTACTATAGTGAATGCCCTAGAGAAAAGCCAAATATTTCAAAACTATTTCCTTTTGGGGTCAGACTAAATTATTTCAGGCTTGCCTAGTTGCAGTGTGAGCTGTTCTTTGGAGTTGTTTTCCGTCCAGTTGCTCTGAACACATTTTTCTGTTAAGGTGCTAACTGATGTTCATTCCTTCTTCAGCATGTCTCGTGTCTTACCAACTGCTGCAGTTGGTAACCAGCTTATTTGAAGACCCTACCCTCTTAATATTCACTCCACATCCTACAGTGCCTAACATGTTGCTGGTACTAGAAAAATAATATTACAGCCTCAGTTGTGATATTCCAAATGATTAATGAGCTGACCAAACACAGGGGAGACAAAACTGTAATACATGCTTTCCATTAGCCTCACCAGGATTGCCTCATATCGCCTTTGATTGTGTCCTGAGATTATGTGATCAGTGTCGTGGATATTTCTCGGGAGCCAACTGCAACATTCCCACCTTCCCTTCCCTTATGGTGGCTCTCATAGAGAGTAGTTGCTGTTTTGAAATGCATCTGTGTGGCAGCTTGAAAGGGGCTCTTCAAGAGCAAATAAATACAGAGGAAGCTGTGAATGCTTACCATGAAAAGTAATATACTGTTCTGGGATGTATGTATATTCATGCATATATGTATTACATCAATGTGCATTTACACAATTCAGTTGCACACACAATTTTCTAGCTCTTGTTAATTTTCAGTGATTCGTTAGTGATTAGATTCACTAATAACTAACATTAGTGAGGAGTGATTTGGGGTGGAACTTCCAGGGAAAATCTACAAGATTAAACTGCTATCTGGAAGGCATTTTATTTTACTCACTGCTTGGAATTACCCTGGGTTGATTGTTTAGATATTGTTGTTACCCCTATGAGAGTAAAGAGACTATATTTCACTCTGCAGCTTTGCCACTCTTGAGTTATCAGGTCTTTCATACCATCCAGGATAAAAATCATAACCCTTGGCATTCTACTTTGTGTGTTTTATGAATGCTGCCTGAGAAGCAACATCTCATTTACGATTGGGACCAGGAACTAGAGTAATTTCTGTATCAGCCAAGCATATCTAATAATGTATAAATAACATAAATTGTAAAAACTAGAAAAACACATGAGCGAGTTAGTTAATCTGAAGAATGTTGAGGGTGTGACTGCAGTGCTGTGAAGCTCTGTGAATACCGCCCCAAGATTGGCAGTACTGCCACAAAGCATCTTTATCTTCAGAACTCACGTAGGCATGCAGGGTTATGTGATGGCATCATTAGGAGTTTTGTGCTTCCCTGTGCCCAGTTAAGCGAAGAACCTTCACCTAGGCATTAACATTACATGTTCTTAATGGAAATTATTGACCTTAGTGGGGGTGGCTTATAAGTTTTCATCGTTAAGCTTTTTGCTGGGGTGACTCCAGTGCGCTTTAGGGCTGAATCCCCATAGCCAAATCCTCTATGTCCAGTAGGAGTTCAGTCTACTGGAGGGGACTGAAGAGGTGTAGGTGGCTCCTGGGCACGCTTGGCCTTTCAGTGCATGGCTGCTGTGTGCTTAAATGAAGAGTTTCCGTATTTTGATTTCTTACTCAGCCCAAAGGAGGTTTTTTCCCCTCAAGGCCAGTTTAGAGTGCTCAGGAATGTGAGGTGTCATAATTTCTGGCCATATGCAGGATTACAGAATTTAAAAATGGTGTGTCTCCTCTCTCTCACCACTTACTGTAAAAATCTCCTGCGGCAAGTCCAATACTGTGAATCTAGAAATTTCTTCATGATGGACATTTTGACTTTTTATTTTTTCCTCTTTTAATACTGCAGAAACGGAAAGGAAAATAAAAGCTAGAATTAAAATTAAGATCAGTTGCTAAAGCTGAAAGAGACGGCACAATTGTAATATGTTAGAAGATTGCCTTGTTTTAGAGAAAGTGCTGATTAAGATCAAATTTATCTTGAGTTTACATTTTGATTGGACCTAAACTGAGGGGAGGGGGGTTATATTTCAGACACAGTGCAAATGATGCATGTTAATATCCTGTGTTTATTGCCACTTGAAATTACAGCATAGCTTTGAATTGCTGCCAAATCTACAGTTAAGACTCCCTAGTAATCACTATGATTATTCCAAGTCTTCATGGTAATAGTGGAAGAAGTATGATATGCAAGCTACCGTAGTCTAAGCTGTCAGAGTATTTTTATCCTTTGGGGCTCAGATTGTGATTCCAGCCAGTAGAGGGAATGGTTAGACATGCACATTGGCCAATGAGTCCTGAAAGAGAGATTAAATAAATGGATTTAATTATGTTATTTTCAGATTTATTTGCCTTTTCTGTTACCTTCTGCCGCACTAGCTTTTCCTGAAATGAGGAAAAGCATAGCTTTTCTTTTTTTTTTGGAATGCTTTAAATCATGTATAGGCATGGTGTAGTATTTTTGATTTTTATTAGAAATCTTTTTTGCTTTCCTCCCTGTTGGATCTGTACCATATCCTATTTCTACTCATTTTCTTTACAATCCATGGGATAGTTCATCTCCGCTTTTACCTCCACTTAACTATTGAAAGTTGTAGATTTACATCTGATCTGAATGTATACACATGTGCTATTGTGGTTTATTTAGCTGATAGGAGATTAAGAAGTGAGGTCAAGGATAAACAGCATAATATAAAGTTACAATTTACTAAAAAAAAAATTAGAAGAGTCTCAGAAGAGGGAGAAATGCTCTGTAAAAAGTTGTTTAAAAGAAGCTTAAGTGCAATTTAGATGTGATTAAAATCTGTCCTGGTCTTTGGATACACAATTACTCAAGCAAGTAGTTGTTTATTTTGAATTAAAACCCTCAGCGATCACTGTTAGTCAGCTCTCCAGATAGTATGTCCCAGTTGCATCCCTTCATCAGTTGCTAGCAGGAAGGTTTTGCTATTTGTTCCACTTACAAAGTAAATAAAACTTCTTACGAAAAGCATTTAATGTGGGTACAATATTTACTCTGGAATATTTTCCTCAATAAGTAGTGTTAGCCAGCAGGCAAGTCTGAGCACCCAGTGCGTTAGCTGTGGGAAGCGAAGCTGTGGGAAGCAAATCTATATGCCTGGCGCATAACGATCAGTTTAAACTATTGAAATATAAATCAGAACACCGAGTGAAATTCAAAAACATTTCATTAAATGAACTATGATGCGTATGTGGATAAAAGTATAGTTAGGGGCTCTGCCATATAAGCTTAGGTGTCTACAATCTGTAGGCTATTTTTTTCCCTGGTACATTTAACTCTGAAGGACAGCATTAGCAAATATCACAGCGTGTTTGCATTTTTCTTATGACTTCAGTCTCTAGAATGATGTCTGCAAGCTGCCCTTGTGTCCTCATTATGAAATTTAGACATGCCTATACTCAAGGCTCATTAACAGTGAAAACCACTCCCAAATTTACAAACCGAACTCCTTTATTATTTTTCAAGTCAATGTTTTGATATTTTGGAAGATTAAGATCTATTGGGCCAGAAGAAGAAAGCAGGACAATAGTGCTGTAGCCTGGAGGTTACAGTTCTGTGGAAGTGCAGTTTATGCCTTGTCTGGAGTACATGCCATACTGATTTGTTGTCTTAGTTGTTTTCTTTTTTAAAAAAGCTAACAGGAGAGAATGAAGGTAATGATATTTATAGAAAGTGTTATTTGGACTAGAAGACTGTATCCAAAGGTCTTTCAATATGGATTTACAGCTGTAGTGCCCTGCAAGCCAAGCGTGTGTCTCAGGACCAGCCTTGTGCATGCGTTAAAATGCCTGGACACAAGCTGCAGC
>NW_009260399.1:3888902-3901188 GCF_000687185.1 Egretta garzetta | reverse complement strand
CACATTGCAGCCTTCCTTCTGGAATTTACTTTAGTACAGGACAGGGTCCTTAGTTCTGTTGTATGGCTAGAAACCAACAGGATTGAGTGCAATGTAGCTCGTTCAGCATGCAGATGGTTTGAATGCATTTATTTCCAAGAAAAACTAGATGTTTTGAGCCTGAGTTGCAGATGGTAGCGTGGTAAAGAAGGTACAAATCTCTGTGCTGAGCATAACGCTTCTTCACTCCACCTTGCGATGCAAGCAAAGGGGCAGGGCAGCACATGACAGCACATTCAATTTTAGGTTGGCGTCATGCCCTCTAGAGAAAACTTGCCAAATGAGTGTGTTACAAGAATCTTTGAATGCTATATGTAGGCCAACAGCAGCATTCTTGGAGTGTATGTAGTAATAAATTAAGCAGATACTGTTTGAAGAGTTTACCAAGAGATGGGGAGCCACTGGGTACAGTAGGAATAAGAGAGAGCATTGTGAAGGTGCTGCTTGTAGAGGCTTTCCGATAAAAATTACATTTCCTACCCTTGGGTAAAGTATATAATTAAAAAAATACAAGATCACATCAAGGTTAGTCACACAGCTAACAGAAGTAGGTTTGGTTTAATATATGCTTTAGTGTGGGGTTTCAGCGGTGGACCGTGGACCCTGAAGTATTTGCAATTCTCTCCTTCAGAAATGTACTTTGATATGTGCCCCATTTGAGGTATACAAAAGCTATGAAGAAATTAGTGCAACTGTGCATGTGCTTCAACTACAAGTGCATATGCTTAAGTAACCTGTCAAATTAGAGCATCTATAAATGTTGTATTTATAGTTTTTCCCCCAAGACCAATTGCAGTAAAAGCTCAGTCCAGCTGTCGTATCTGTGTAATTCATTAGACATTTCAAATTTTTAACTTCAGCTTTACTCTAAGAAAGTGTCTACATAAAAATGGTACTATTTTGTTTAATATATTTCCTTCTCTGGATTCACATTATTGTAATTCTGTTTGCATAACTCGTTGCTACTTATCTCTGTAAGCAATTTACAGACACTGTATCACAGTGATCAGGATTCTGTGGTGTCTTCAGCATCGTTTGCTGAATATTCTGAATACATTTTGAATTCAGGATTATTTTTTTAATTGTTTTTAAAGTGTGAGCCAAATAGAGCCCAGCTGGGCTTTAAAAATCCACGTTTTGTTTGTAGGCTATCAGCTGATAAAGGGACCTTTTTGAATGCAAACTGGGCCTGTTTGATCTGGAAATACAATAAAAATGGATCCTCATATAGGCATTTTTAGAACCATGCTGTAACACGCAGGCCAACTTCAAAAGGTGAAGTTGTTGAAAAGAGTGAAATTCTGAATAAATTATGTGGGGAGAATTTCTTTGTTGCTGAAAGCCTGACATGAAGTTCATACAAGGAGACAGCTCCAGTTATTACAATGTTTGAGTCAAGGTATTATCTGGACCTGAGAAGGAAATGCAAATCATTGATTGATATATTTTTCTGCATCAAAGTGAATTGCCGTTTTATCCAAAACCTGTCAGCAGGAGGAGAATGGTGAAGCAATGGAGACGTGTCATAAACTAGTTCTTCCTCCTGGGTCATTCTTCTGATGTAGCTATAACAGTGATTATTTTTGCATTTAGTATTTATAAAGGCAGCCTCACTAGATAAAGCGATGTATTTATATGGACATGTTAAAATGAGTCATTACTAGTATCAAGTCTTTTTTGCTTAGTCTGAAGATTTTCTCATGTGGCCTCATGAACCTTGCACAAGAACCCAAATCCCGGGCAGTCATTGTAAGTAGAGATGAGGAGTGTGATCAATTTGGTGTGATTTGCAAGGGAAGTTATAGAATTTAACATTCACAGATTTGGTCAGGGAAGGTTAATAGGATCTTGCAGTCCTTATGTCTTAGATGCTTTTGAGTTTCTTGTCCACAGAATTTTGACATATAAGGTATGTACAAAATCTGACATTTACACAAGAAAAATAAGGCCTTTACAGAAAAAAACAGTCTTCTGAATATATGTTGTTGGTTTTATCTTTTAGATCATTCTTGTAAGTTCTTCCCATAATGACCGTGACCAAAGCCTTTTCATAAGCACGGATGAAGGAGCCACTTTCCAGAAACAACCCATTACTTTCTTTGTGGAAACTCTCCTTTTTCACCCAAAAGAAGAAGATAAAGTACTTGCTTATACCAAGGAAGGCAAGGTAAACCTTGAAGATACTGCATTTGTTTTAATTTAGGAATTGCTTTGTTAAAGAGATATAAAACAGTTGTGATACACTGATTAGTGTTGAGTTTTATGAACTATCAGTTATCTAGAAAGGAATCATATTCATTTTTTGAGAGGCTTATTTAAATATTTATTGTATTCACGTCCAAATCTTTATTTTTACAGTAATTTCAATCCTGGCATTTTCAGTTGATATGGATATTGGTAAATATTTATCCTCCTGTATAATATAGTTAAATACTGCCTCTGAAACGTGCTCCTCCCTAGAAAGTGACCATAAGCAATTGGTCTGTAATTTATAGTGTAGTAGAAAGTTAATGAAGCTCAAATAGTGCCCCCAAAGGCCATTCATGGGATGTAAAATAAAGTAATATAAAATAAACTGCACAGTTACACAGTGGAATCACTGAAACTGTATAAATGTATTTATATACTTTCAGATTCAGGAGTTGTATCACGTGGTTTGTAAATTTTGACCATCCTTCAGATTTCTTCTGGTTAATTTGTAAAGTTATTTTTCTGCATGGGTTAGGCTAAACACTGATGAGCGAGCATGCAGTCTGTAAGTGTGTAGTTCATCTCTTTTTTCACAGTGCCAAAATTGCAGCTGTAAGGTCACCATGATTCTGGTCCTAGTAGTGATCTTGACTCACATCCATTGTTAGTCCTTTATAAACTGAAATTAGATAAACTCTAGTCTTTTTTAATCCTTGTCAGACTTCATGGAAGGTTTATATTTAGGTGATGAGAGTAGTCAGAGCAAGTTTTTCCTGCTGCAACCAAATACTGCACTGATTTCAATGGTGTTATATCAAGTCATCATCCTTTGGGATATTTTCTGGGATATATAAATTAACAGCTGATCCCAAAACAATTCATGTTTATAAGGGTTTTCAAATAAAGATAGAACTAGAATAAAAAAACAGAGCAAACCAAACTCAGTCACAAATTACATGAAATATTTTACTTAGCAGCTTCAATTTTAAATCCTAACGCAATTACAAATGTGTTGAATGCATGTTATGTAAACAAAATACTTCAGGAAAGCCTGAACTTAGGAAAAGCCTATCTTATGAAAAGCTCTTTTTTCACTTTGACTTTTGTTTCTGATGATAGATATAATTCCTGAATTCTGTATAGTTATGAGATCAAATGTATTGGAAAAACTAAATGGCAGAAACTTTAAGTGTAAGAGTCCAAGGGAGCGTTTTGAAGAAGCCGACCAGCCACAACAAGTGGGTAGAAATACTTGCCAGGAAAGAAGGGTGTAGGAGCACCAAGTGAAGCATGTGCTTTGTGTTTTGATGAATTATGCATGATAGGGAGGTTTTCAGGCAATTTATAGTTGGATCATCTTCCAAATGGAGTGATGCTATTATTTGCCACATTTAAAATGTGACTAGACAAAAAATCTGCAAAATATTCAGTAAAGAATAGCTCTGCATTAGTAGCAGGAAGGGTTAGGCAATCTGATAGACTTTTCTCAGGCTTTCAGTGTGACACCAGTAGACAAGTCCTACATCTTTACCTAAGATGTGTAGGAATGAAGGATGCCTTTGACTATAACTGGGTCAGTAACCTGCTTAAATTTTGTGTAAATTCTGATATATTTGGCCTAGCAAGGAGAGGAAGATGAAGTGATGTTGGCAGAGGAGGAGCTGGAAATGAAAATTGCAGCTTGATGTAAAAAGAGGTCACTGTACTAAAATCGATGGTCTTGAGATATGGTGTTGATCTGAATTTGGCCTAGGGAGATGGTATACTCTATGTTTTTGAGTTAAGTAACCTTACCTTTGCTGGAAGAAAGTGCTGTCAGGATGTAACAGAATCTAAAACTCTGGAGAAGCCATTACCTCCTGTAACTCAAATGATTTCTTAAAAAGGCACTTTTGAGAATGCAAGGAATACAGGATCACACCCTTCATAAATAGCAATCAGGCTTCTCTGTCTACTGGAGCATCACGGCCTTTCTCACAACTACTGATTTGATTTAGGGCTTATTTTATGTTGCAAAATATGCATTGTTCTTTCATTCAGAACCCTGGATTTTGTTTAAATAAAGCTCTAGCCTCTAGCTGACACTATAAATTAATGCAAATCCAGTCAATGTGGTTGGATTAATCCATTTACTGCCTCAAATCTATACTTTCTTTTCCTGGCTACCTCAGTTACAATGAATAACAATCAGCTATTCACTGAGTTTATATAAATGCTTCTAGATTTTATTTTTTTTAAACTCAACAGGGATGCAGTAGATTTTAATTGTTCGTTTGGAAGCTGAAAGCATGAAAAAGTGGTAAAACTGAGAAAAAGCATTGTCAATTTTTAAAAAAAGTGATTCCACACATTTGTTACATGGGTGGCAATAAACAGAATTATAACTACTATTAGCTGTGTTTGCTGAAGCCAGAGATTTTAGCTGGCCACTACTGTAATTGTTTTGACCTCCTATCTAATCTCATTTAGTAGCCTTATCATATGTACCTGTAAAAAACCAAAACACATATGGGTCATGTTTTTAATTAAAGGAAGTTGAATGTGTGCATAACTTAGTTACACATTATTTTTTATTTACTTCCAATAGTGCAATCAGTTAAAAATCCCTCTCAGTTTGAATGTACCATCTCAGTCCTACTTCACTCTTCCTTGCAGTAAGATTGCAAGGGCTTCCCCCTACACTAAACCAAACTGTTCGTTCATAAGCTCTCAGACTTCAGTCTTAAATGTGTGTGAGGGGAGGTAGTTTGGGGTTGGGGGGTGGGGGTGGGCGGAGGCTGGTTTTAGTTTAGTGTTTTTTCTCCCCTTTATCACAGACATGACTGTTCTAATGGTGGGAATCTTCTCTCATTTTCTGCTGAAATTCGTCCATGACAAAATTATATCTCTTTGTTCATGTGTCAGCATTGTCCCTTATCCTAAATAGCAATTTTCCCTCTTGCCAGGAACCTCTGAATTCTTTGTTTTCTTTGCATCTTGTACACGAAGGTTAGGGCAGTGCCTTAAATGATCATCTTTTCCAGATTTATTGCAGTCTGCTGAGGCAGGTAACTAGCTGAGCAGCGTCCACCCTTTCAGAAAGATGGTCAAACCAATGGTTATCTCTTCTGTAATACCTGTGGTGACAAATGGCTGAAGAAGGAGCTTAGATACTCCATCTCGCACAGTCTAGCCCATTTAAAGCCACATCCCTCCTTCCCATGAGGTTGCTCTAGGCTATATGCTATAAAATACAGTGGTTGCAGCAAACCTTAACCCACATAGTAAAACTAAGATTGAGAAAGTTAGCAGGCAAATTGTGAGCCTGGCTCTGCAGCCCCATCATTAAAATATTTAGATCTGAGGCTGAAGACTTTTTGATCTCTGGTCAGTTCTATTGACTGGGTGAATATTAAAGTAAGCAATCGGAGTCCTGATTAGAGTTCCTTACCCGAACTGTGGTCTACCTGCTTTAAATGAGCGTGCAGTGAAAAAAAGTTGTGTGAGTAACTGGGAAATACTGGTTTATCTCCAATTCAAATTTTAGTATATTTCCCATAGAGTTTACGCTGACATAAGCTACCTCAGCCTTTACATATTAATATTGCCAGTTTTCTCTAGTAAAACATAAAACTTAATCATGTTTGGTTCTTTTTTTTTTTTCATTTGCCATTGAACCTGTCATTTTAAAACAAAAACATTTCTTACCAGTCCTCACAAGACAGTTTCCGCCAGAACAATCAGCAACTGTACTGGTAACTTATTCCCACATCAGAGAAACAGTTTTACTTGCCTTTTTTCCTTATTAGAGATTAAGAGAAAACCCATCATGTGTAAATTGGATCAAATAAGAAATGCATACAGACAGCAGGGGGCTTTAAATCTGTCTTTTTAGAAGTCTAATAGATATTTCCTATTTTAACTAGAGGAAACACAATATGAAGGCAAATGCTGAAGCAGGGAGATTTTTGAATAGCTATTTTATATTCCACTTTATTCTGGGGAAAAAAAAAGCTTTCATCTGCACTCTCGATATCCATCCCTCTCATTAGCATTTGCTTTTATATGAGGGGTGAACTGTTCAGAGGGAAGGTGGAGCTGGAGTCGTCCTCCAGGACATCATCTGCCTCTCCACTGAGTGACCATTTCTCACTGGTCACAAACTGGTATCCACGTAGCAAGCCCTTAAGTGCATTTCTCCTCATCAAATCTCTTAAGAATTTCTCTAATATCTTTTAGTCCTATTTTAACAGAGTTTTAAATCCATTGACTTCCTGGCTTAAGTATTTTTGATGGAATTAAGGCTTGAAGCATTAAGGGAACGTTTGTATGTGTTTGGTCAATTAATAGGAAGCAGGAGAAGAAAAGCATCTTTTTGCCATCCCTCTTGTGTAACCATGCTAAAGTGTAAAAGAATCTGACCCAAAATGAACTGTGAATTGTTTTCATAGTAAACAATAAGACATTGTCACTGAGTTGTGTTCATTATAGATTATATTTTAAAAGATTTTCTCCATGAAAGGTTATTACTCTGGAGAACGTTGTAGTGAGTTCCTGGTAATGATTTTTTTTTTTTTTAATTGGCATGCAATCTGTCATTTTAATAGCGACATAGGACCTGTCTTTGGAGATGTACATAATCAAGTTTCCTAATATCTAGTTGTGGTTTTTTTTCTTTTGTAGGTTTATGTATCCATTGACTTGGGGAAAAAATGGATCCTTCTGAAGGAACGAGTTTCAAAAGATCATATTTTTTGGTAAGAAGTCTGTTATTTTCCAAATAAAAAATGAACAGCCAAAGTATTTCATTTTCATCAAGAAAGGTGTTTCCAGAGGTACTGATGGGGGCAGCACGAGCCATGACATCTTTTGCAGATTGAGAAAGTCAGTGTTGCTGTGTCCACTATTGCAAATTCACACTCATGCTGGTGATCATATCGAGTGTCAGCATGCATAAAGGTTATAGGTCTGGATCTATGGACCCCAAGATTTAGAGAGCTGTAATGTCTGATGAGATTGCTCTTCATTTTACTGGTGAAATTGATCTTTAGAAAAGGGAGCAGTCTTTTTGCAAGAAAAATCTATAACATTTTTTTTTAAGAGAGGTTGAATCAGGCCTATTAACTGGAGTCATATATAAATTTATGCTATTAAGGAAACTGGTGAAAAATATGACTTTATCGAGTACACATGTATCAAATGATTTCATTTCCAGCTCAAATATTTTGCAGTCTCTCAAAATGTTTAAGTGGTTTAAGCAGGTTGACTAAATGTTTGAAGAAAAAGTCAATGCCTGTTTTTTATACAAATGAAATTGGAGAAGTGTATAATTTCTTTTACACCAAAATTAACCTTTGATAATGTTTTAAATTGATTTTACATTTAAAAATGGTCAGTTTGTACACTCAACATTTATCTGATTTCTACTGAAAAAGCCAGAGAATTCCCCCTTTCACATTTTACTTCAGTGTCTAAGTATGGACTGTGCATAACTGTGTCATTACTAATAATTGCTATTTTTTATTACAGGATTAGTCATAACATGGTAGACACTTCTGTTCCCTAAATGACTTTTGATTTTAGTTCTAGAAGGACTCTGATCTGTGTCAGTTACATAAAGTATAATTATCTGTGTGTCTATGGACTGCTATCTGGCTTTCAGCAATATTTTGCAGTTCACTAGTGGTGCAACTTGATCTTGGTTGCAAGATTTGTGATGTCTTTGGCATTGATGCTCTGATCCTCCTTGTTCTTCAGGTAGTTGCTTTTCTCTTGAGTTAAAATAGACACTCATCCTGGCCTTACTCAGGGAAAAAACAAAACAAACAAAACCCCAACCTACTTGAACTGCTGGTGTAGAGGCTACAGAGCATGGAGAGCTGTACCTACTGATATATTGGCCTCTGGCCCAAAGTGAAAGTCCAAAGGTGCGCTGGCATTGTGCTGCTGCTGAACTGGGACAGGGGTAGGTTGTGACCCAGGGTGGGGACATGTGGATGGGTTAAACCCTGTTTGGAAGAGCTGGGAGCACAGGACCTAACCTGCCCTGCTGCCCTGTTGGTGTCGTTATCCCTGGCTATGTCAAGGGAGCTTTTTCACACTTCCAAGTGCCTCTTCTTCAATCTGCAACCTACTTATTGTCCACACTTTTAGAAAACCAGCCTGCAGGTAGTTTGCAGTAACACCCATCTGATTTACTCCAGTTTGTCTCAGCCTTTTCTGCTGAAATACTTGAGTCAGCCTGACGCTTTCTGCTTACTTGCTCCTGCAAAATATAGCCTTATTGAAGAACTTATTTCCACACAGGAGCTGGAGTTTCATAGGCAATATACTTTACTGTTCTCTTAACTACCATGTGAAAGGATATCATCTGTTAGAAATAATACAGTGGGTCAGAAATGTCATGTCTGCACTATAATTGATTTTTGCTTAGCAAGATTATGCGGGGTGTAAATCAGGAGGGCATATGACGCTCTGTCTTTAATCAAAGAAATCTTTCAAATGTATTAGGTCTGAAAGCCATCAAAATCACTAACTGGTAAGAAAGAACAGTGGAAACCTCTCTCTTGCAGACTTGTTTAATGATGTTTTCCTTATCTGAGTCTAGGTATATTTAGCACACTTAAATTATGAAAACTGTAGCATACCACTGAAATATGTGCCAGTTTTGTTCCGACTTAAACAATCTGTCAATGTGTTTGGTATGTAAGAATTAAAGCCAGCAAGTGCATGTTTAATATTAAGTCTGTATTTTGCTGTGTTTCAGAATCTTTACGTTCCTTATATCATTCAGACGCAATCAGGGAAGTATCCTGGAGCTTCAATAGGAATAACTCCCATGTAGTACTTCAAAGCCATGGTTGTTCATAAATGTCAAATTCCTCTCAGATAAGAATAATAAATTCTAAGGGTCTGTACATTTATAAACATTAGAAATATTTTCTAGGTTTTTGTTTTCCCCTTTTCCGTATATAGACCATTCTGATTTTTCTCAAGAACCGTATCAGCCAACAACAGCATGGATTTGGGAGCAGAACTTTAGTACCTCATCAGTACCAAATGATCCTTCTTTTAAACTTCCATAGAAATAAAGATATATAAATATATTTTACTTATAATATATGGGACATTGCAGGTGGAGGGTTGGACCTGCTGGCTTCCCAGTGGGAGTTACTCTGTCATTATATGAAACTTTCCACCACTTTATGTCCTTCATCACCCGAGTTATCTGAGTGCTAGATAGAAACAAGTATTTGTGTAGTTTTCAACAAGGTGTAAGAATATGGGCTTTGTCATACCTTGACTATTAGGACACTAAGTCCAGAATTGTTTTCTTGGCAAAATATAACATCTGATGTGTTAGATGGAAATTAATTCAAGCTAATTGTACATCTCACTATAAACGAGGGCATGTGTCTTGCTGATACTGGCTGGTTGTGCCAAGAACATTTCACTGGGCAGATCTGTAGCAGATGTTTCTTCTTCGATTTCAGTTGAGCCTTGCCACTGAGGTTGATAATATAGCCTAAGATTTTTATTTCAGCCTGGTAACTACAAATATTAACAGTCATAATATTTTCCTGTGCTTTGTAAAAACAATTTTTTCCTGTGCCTCCAGCAGCAGTCAGATGCATTTCCTGAAGAAGCATTGGTTTTTTACGCAATGAAAATCTAAGTTCAATTAATTTAATGAAATTTCTTATGTATTTATATTAAGGGAAGGTCAGTAGGGACTTAAGTATTTTAAACTATTTATGTTCAGATCTTATACTGTAGGTTTTTAAGCAATATATTAAAATCATCTTCTAGGCTTCATGTGCTTTTCAAGTGTTCTGGACCATCCCTTAAGTATCTTTGCAGATTTAATGTATGGAATTTTGTCTTTCATGACAGTGGAACTAATGGAAAGATTATTGGTATCAGTGGAAATTGTATACTACCATCTCTGATTTAGGAGCACAGAATATTTTCTTCCTGTCTGTGATATAGTGTGGGCGTTTTCTTACCCTCTCCCAGCCATTTTTTCAATTTATTTCATTTATTCTTTTGGAAAAGAAAGTTGACTAATCCTTCATAACAGTGTCTTCTCTTAGCATTTTAGGAGGCAAAACAGGCTTCCTAGAGAGGCGGTTGATGCCCCAGGCCTGTCACTGTTTAAGAGGTGTTTGGACAATACCCTTAATAATAACACTTTAACTTTTGGTCAGCCCTGAAGTGCTCAGGTAGTTGGACTAGATGGTCACTGTACAATCCTTCCAACTGAAAATATTCTATTCTAAAAACAGAAGAGCTATAAGGATGCAGATAGATTTAAAGATGGTTGCAAAATAGATGCATTCTGGAAATTTCTTTATTTTTCTTTCTTTGATCGTTTTCTCATCCAAGTTGAAATGAAAAAAACAAAATATAGGAAAAAAACTATTCAGAAAATAGGGAAATACTGAAAATAAATGCTCTGAAATTGTTCTTTAAAAACATTTTTTGAATTTTTCAAAGCAAAATCATGAAATGTGGATTTAAAATTATCTTAATAAAATGAAATACAAAGTCACACTAATTCAAAACAAGAAAATTCATGTTGTATCAACGTTCAGAAAATAGATTTTTTATTTCTGTATAAACACTAGTTAAGGAGATTCATCCCCCCCCCCCCCCTTTTTTTTTAAATGTGAAAAGTTTAATTTTGAGCAAATTCTTGTGCTTTAAAATTAAGAAACTTTGATTACCAGGACAGGTTTAACTGCTGCATATAAACTGCAACTGGCCATGCAGTATTGCCCCAATGTGATGATTTCTGTTAAAGGGGTGTTGCAGGACCCAACCTTTATAAGTAATTTTTCCAGTTCTTGGTGTATTTGTAGGAGGGAATGCAAAGAGGTTGCTTTAGAAATAGAGTTGTATGACCTATCCCAGCCAAACATTAAACACCCACACAGCACACGGTATGTAATTGGTTTTGTATATCAAGCCCATTTTGAAAAAAGAATGGTGAATTATGTGGTAATCATTGAGAAGAGAGCAGCGCAGTTTGGGATTCCTTTGGCTCTGCTGCTATTCTTCTCAGTCCCCAAGGCTTATGCACCAGTTAAGTTCCTCTTGATTTCTCAAAATAGAGCTTAGTAATACATAAGCAAGGAATAGATTGTGAATCAGCTGTCTGCACCAGCACAAATATACCCCAGGACAGTAAGTCATGAATTGGTAATTACCAGAGAATTAGGCCCTGCACATTTTCTTTATGACTGTGCCTAGAGCCTTAGAAACGCTTTATCCTCAACCCACTAGGACGTGTGGATCCTGTGCTATGGGTATCTGTTACTCTTATTTTTAGCTATAGGTTCTCCATTTTCCTGAGAGGTGAGAACATAAAAATAAAAAATGCTGAGTTTATTTGGGTAGAGCAGTTGTTCTCAGGGGATCGAAGTTCTGTTCTCATCATGAAATCCCACCAGAGGAATCAATCACAGCCATCTCATTAGTGTAAAGTGTAGCAAGCTCCTGGCTATTCAAGTGTCAGATGAAAGAATGGAATTTGGAGATGTTATGCCCTGAAGGGGAGAAAGAAATGCAAAAAGGATTCCACTGAGCCTTTACCATTGAATTTTGTGTGAAAGGTTCTTGTGTGGGAAGCCAAGAATCCATGTGGGCAGTCATTACATTTGACTTCATCACTTGGGATAGTGGTTGTTTCTATTTCTATCTGTGTGGTGATGTGTATGACTGTACTGGGTTTGTGCGGCAAAGTTTGATAGCAGGGGCATTCAGGGCTTCTGTGAGAAGAGACCAGGAGCTGCCCCTGTTGCAGACAGGGCCAGTTCCAGCTGGCTCCAAGACAGACCCACTACTCGCCAAAGCTGAGCAAAAAAGCTGCCCAAAAGCATCTGGAGAGAGGAGTGAGAATCTGTGAGAGAGAACAGCCCCACAGACCCCACACCATGCAGCAGGAGGGCAGGAGGGGCTCCAGGTGCCGGAGCAGAAATTCCCCTCAGCTTCTGGCACAGCCCATGGTGGGGCAGGCTGTGCCCCTGCAGCCCAGGGAGGCCCACGGGGGAGCAGATCCCCACCTGCAGCCCGGGGA
>NW_009260399.1:3872017-3888884 GCF_000687185.1 Egretta garzetta | reverse complement strand
GTTGTGCTGCTTTGCTGGCCAGGCTGGTTGCCCTACGGGGACCCACGCTGGAGCCGTCTGCTCCTGAGGGACTGCGCCCCGTGGGAGGGATGGACCCAGGCTGGAGCAGTGCGTGAAGAGCTGCAGCCTGTGGGAAGGACCCACGCTGGAGCAGTTCATGGGGGACTGACTGCCGTGGGAGGGACCCCAAGCTGGAGCAGGGGAGGAGTGTGAGGAGTCCTGCCCTGAGGAGGAAGGAGGGCAGAGACAGCGTGTGATGGACTGACCCCAACGCCCATTCCCCATCCCTCTGCACCTCTGGGGGGAGGAGATAGAAGAGTCAAGGAGTGAAGCAGAGTCTGAAAAGGTTTGGGGTTTTTTTTCAGTTTCAAGTTTTGTTTCTCACTCTCCTACGCTGTTATTAATTGACAATAACTTAAATTAATTTTCCCCAAGTCAAGTCTGGCTTGCCTGTGACAGTAATTGGTGAGCAATGTCCTTATCTTGACCCACAAGCTTTTCATCTTATTGTCTCCCCTGCCCTGACCCGCTAAGAAGGGGGAATGATAGGGTGGCTTGCTGGGCACCTGGTGACCAGCCAAGGTCAAACCCCAGCAATGACAAACCACTTCTGTTTGGATAAGGGTGGCAGGAAAATTATTTTTGTTAAAAAGCGTTTAAACATAGGGAAGTAAATAAGTAGCAGCACACGTTGGCTGTGTAGAGCATTGGCTGAATCGTTGAAGGTGCGTCTTTCAAAACAGAAATCAGTCATAATCAAATGTAATTTTAGCTTCTATGAATCAAATTATAGTTTTGTCTCCTTGAGTAACCACGTTGCCAGGCGTCAATACCATTTTAAGCTACTCAGCAAAAATGTTTGCATGCTTTTGACTTGCTTTCTAAGCAAGGCAGTGCCCTTAAACCAATAATGTGAATTACTAGAAATCATAGAATCATAGAATGTTTTGGGTTGGAAGGGACCCCGAGACCCCTAGAGGTCATCTAGTCCAATCCCCCTCCAGGAGCAAGGACACCGCTAACTAGATCAGGCTGCTCAGAGCCCCGTCCAACCTGGCCTTGAATGTTTCCAGGGATGGGGCCTCCACCACCTCTCTGGGCAACCTGTGCCAGGGTTTCACCACCCTCATTGTGAAGAACTTCTTCCTTATATCCAGTCTAAACCTACCCTGGTTTAGTTTAAAACCATTACCCCTTGTCTTGTCACAGCTGGCCCTACTAAAAAGATTTTCCCCATCTTTCCTATAGGCCCCCTTTAGGTATTGAAAGGCCGCAATCAGGTCTCCCCGCAGCCTTCTCTTCTCCAGGCTGAACAAGCCCAACTCTCTCAGCCTGTCCTCATAGGAGAGGTGCTCCAGCCCCCGGATCGGCCACGCTTCTTTTGATGCAGCCCAGAGTACGGTTGGCCTTCTGGGCCGCCAGCGCACATTGCCGGCTCATGTCCAGCTTTTCATCCACCAGCACCCCCAAGTCCCTCTCGGCAGGGCTGCTCTCAATCCTTTCTTCCCCCAGCCTGTACTGATACCGGGGGTTACCCTGACCCAGGTGCAGGACCTTGCACTTGGCCTTGTTGAACCTCATGAGGTTCACACAGGCCCACCTCTCTAGCCTGTCCAGGTCTCTTTGGATGACATCCCGTCTTTCTGGTGTGTCAACTGCACCACTCAGCTTGGTGTCATCCGCAAACTTGCTGAGGGTGCACTCGATCTCGCTGTCTAAGTCATTGATGAAGACATTAAACAGCACCGGTCCCAGCACGGACCCCTGAGGGAAATCAATCAATATAAACTAGGAACTTGTTACCTTTTTGGATAAACTTCATATTCAGAGATTGAGAGGGGCAGACTGAGGAGACTGGCAAATTTTTCCAGTGGCCTTTGACTGGAGGCTCCTGCACATCAGTGAGCAGGTTGGTTTTGATTTGGTTTGGGTTTCGTATGTCATATTTGAAGATTTCTCTTCATTAATATGCACCCAAGTGAACTGTATCAAGTATTTAACAATGAAGGGATCAGTAGGAGGTAGAGAAGAGATATGCCCATAGCAGACTACTTGGTTAGTGCTTGCAGACAACTGCTCCCCTACAAAATGAGCTCGGGCTACTGGAAACAGAGTCATCTGTTTGGAGTAAAATACAAAATCGTAATTATCATGTAAGGGACTGGTGTTTATGATTCACATTTTAAGATGTGTGGTGTTACATGTCAGTGGTAAATTTGTTCACATATATAACATAAATATCAGATTCCAGGTGAGCATTGGTGTTTTTCTGATACTGCATGCAAGTGGAGTAAGGAAATACTGGGATGGTTTATGAAGAAGAGGGGTAGCTGAATAAAAGCAAAATTTTATTAAAATAATTCCTGATTTGTAAAGGTCTGATAATTAGAATTCTTAACAGTGAATTATAATTTCTTAGAATTTTAGCATTGTTATTAAAAAATATAAAATACTCAATGGTTGTATCATGGAGAGTATATTCTTATACACAGACCGAGGCAGATGCAGAGGGCTTGTCAGTCCTCTCCATTGCACCATATTTATGCTGATGTAATGCTGTTCAAGTCAGTGGAATTACCTGGTGGAGCACTAATGCAGAGATGTGAAGAATCAGGTCATACTACAGCTGGTCTTTCAGGAGAACTTCCCTGAAAGTCTGAAAGACCATGTGCATAAGAAAGGGCTCTAGTGTCCCTCAGGAAACCAAATTCAGGCCTGCATTGTGTGTATATGGAAACAAAGGTGCCCTGATTTCCCTCTACTTCTCGCTGCGTTTTATTAGGTGCAGCTTTATGATGGAAACAAGGTTAGGCATGCAGGAAGGCTGCACCAGGACGGAGGCAATTTCATCTCCGTGCTGCACTCAGGGCTATCTCACTGCTTTTCTTTCACAGGTTTGGTGCTCAACTGCTGGCATGATCCCGTGACTTAAGAAACAGAAAACTAATCCCTCCAAAAGTCCCCAAATTACATTCTGCTGGATTAGTTTTCCCGAGAGGCTCAACATAGTGTCAGACAAGCATGAGGGAGATGATGGAAATTTGTGTTCACAGGAAACGGAAGAAGCATATTGAGGCTGCCTATATTTACACCACTCTACAGTCAAGATTGGCTCTTTTATTTCTGAAGTGTTGCAACCATGCTGTTAAGTGACCTGAAGTGGTAGCATGTTACACTTGCTATATCCAGCATGGTATACTTGGTCAAGAAATATTTCTTTTCCTAGGGGAAGACTTGTCTGATCTAAAAATTAGTTAGTCTAAATTTTCAGTGGAAATTTTGATGGTTGAATGTCAAATGCTAAAACAACCCAAACCAGAAACCCCTGAATTCAATGGCAAGCCATCCTTTACGCAAGTAAAATAAATAAACAAAGAAATGGTCCCAAATCGCTGAGATATGAACATTGTAATTCCAAACTACTGTGAGAAGAAAAGTGGGGGAATTCTAACCAAACCAAAAACCCTGCTGAAATTGCAAAAAACAGATAGTTCCTGAGGAAGTGCTTGTGCTTGTTCTATTGGGGAGGGGGAGAAAAACTGATGCTAAAATGTCAGCTAAAAAGGATGAAGCTGCTATATCAGGGTCTATTGTGCCTGTGCTTTATAAGACAGCAGAGGTCCTATCTTAAAGCCAGCTGAGGAACAGTGAACCATGCTTCTGTGGGCACAGTCCTGATGCTGATACAATGCATTTATGTTGTGGTAGTAGTAAGCTTGTAAATGACAATGTAAAAAGAAAAAAAAAAAAAAAAAAAGGAAAAAAGTCTTACATTTCTTCATCAATATGAAAAAAACATATAATTGAGCCTTCCTTTTAAGTGGGTCATTTATTGTATGTGTTCCTGTATGTACATTTTTTTTTTTTTTTTTTTTGCCTGTCGTTTTAAGAACACCGTACTTCATGGGCAGAGGGACCTAGACTGTGTCTAGCCTGCACTGTATGATGGCTTTTCTTTTGGTACATGATTTAAGCACAAGTGAAACAACAGTATTGCTTTTTAAAGTACTGTTGGCACAGGAGTCTGCTGAAATGAGTAGATTAGTTTATTCTTCAGGGATATAGCTTCAAGTTCTCTGCATTAGTTATACTCCGTTCTGAAGATTTTTCTTAGCAGCCCTAATAGATGAAGTCTTTTTTTTCAAAGATGAAAGGGCTATTTCTAAGTGTTTGTAAAGCTGGGTAAAGGGACTTTGGGAAAACTTGGGTAACCCTGCTCTATAGCTGCTGTTCAAAAGTAGACTTTGAGGGTGTAACATTTGCAGTGAGTAAACAGAATCTGTGCTGATATAGCTCATGTACAATTAGAGTAATGGAAAACACAAAACATATTTTAGAAATATTCTGCTTACCTGTTTTGCGCCTTTCAGAATGGATCAACTCCACACTCAGAGTGTGCATCTCACCTGTTAGACGTGTCTAAAGTTAGAAATCTGCAGGTATAGCTTAATGATAATTTCTTTTGGGCAGCCTTGTGGCTTCCATCTTTGTAGGTTTACCTTTAAATTAGCGAGTTCCCAATGCTGGGACTTGTTCAATGGGATGTGTAAGGCAGTGAAAGAAAGGCAAGGTTGGGGACACAGAATGGGGTGGCTTAATCTGGTAGAGCAATGAGGAGAAATGCTTGTCAAACTGCAGCGCGGAGCTGTCATCCTAAATCTTCTTTATAGACAATGGGCACCATGGGAGGTGGGCCAGAGAGGACTTACCCTTTGGAAGTAACTGTTCTCCTGTTTAATGAAGGATAGTCTTAAAAGGGGGAGTAAGGGAAATGTCTGAACTTCAGGGGGAAAGAGGTATTATTTTTTCCTGGCTGGATTAAAAAAAACCTCTTCCTTGTGATTTATTCACATCTACTCAAAAGTCTAAAGGAGAAAAGTATTCTGGGTTGGAATCTTTCATTTTCTGTGTCCATGCAGTGTTCATTAAAACAGATCAGTTACAACTTCTTGCACTAAAAGATTACACTGGAAATGAGATTAGAGGCTACTTGTGCCAGCTGCCACTGTTAGGAGAAACACGGTAGACAGGAGATAATTGTCATTTCTGAGCTGTTGAAAGAAATATGAGAAAGTAAAAGTATTGACAAATAGCTCAAACTGTGCTTATGAAATTGTGTGTGATAAATTATAGATATAAGAAGTTCTTTCAAATGCACCCCAAAACTATCTTTGCATTATTGATGCCAAACAGCATGTCGGGCTGAGCATCAGAAAATTTCAACCCTGAAGTTTGTTTGTTTATGGTTCCAGCTGCATGAGGTCCAGCATGAAAAGTAAAATATTCAGCAAACATAATTTTCTTCCTTCAAAAAGCTGACTGCAGAATTGATAGCAGGTTTGATTTGGTGTGTTGTGAATATCTAGAAAAATAGGTATAGCACACACAGCAAAAAAGTTCACAGATCCCTTCCCTCTGCTCAAATATATTCTTATCAGACCTCAATGAAGGTAACATCTTCTCTGACTTAATGTGTTGCTTCCAAAATGCTAGAATAGTTTGTGTTTCAGAGACCAGTTTCTTAGTAAGTGTAAGACTTTTCCATGCATTTACTAAAAAATTCCCACTAGATGTTTCCTTCACATCTCCTGCTTAGGGGGGATTCATCCCTCCCCTTCCTTCTTCAGACTGGTCATTTATCTTATTAGGGAAAAACAGCATATGTGATTATTTCTGGTTGTTATGCAGCAGTGGAAATCATCTGGTCTCTTCCCCCTGGCCTGTGTTCCCAAGGAACCACCAATCACCAAGTCTGAGTTTTAACTGCTCCTCATAAATCAATGCTATTAAAATCATTAAACAATGATGTAATTTCCATCCAAAGTATAGTTTTATTGCATTTGATTATTAATAATTGTATCAAAATGATCGTTTTCTCTTAAATATTTTAATGGACTTTTAAAATATCTGCATCCAGCTGCACTTTATCACTCAATTTATCTCCTTTGCATGTCTTCAACTCACATCTGCTGACCCAGTGGACTCTTACTGTGCCAGTGAAGAGCGACTGTAGCTGTGGAAGTGGGGCTGGATTCTGCTTTGCTTAGTTACGGCACAACTGTCAGCTCGAAGCTTTCTCTGCAGAATCTGCCTGACTAATGGCAATGGAAGGGCCAGAAAAAAGTGCAGCTGGGGCTGCCATTCCTGGGCTGGGATCGAAGCCCTGAGGGTAGAAAACTCATCTTTTGGCTGAGTATATTTGACATGGGAGATATTAAGAGAAAATCAGCCTGTATTCCCATTACACCTTTTCAAAGTTAAACCGCACCTTGATCAATTCTGACTGAATTTCCTTCGCAGGATATTCTCAAAATTACTCTTCACTTTTTTCCTTTGTCAAAGCGGAATCTACTCTTCTCTTGAATATACGAACCAAAGCTATATCAATTCATTATGGAAGCCGTGTGTCAAGTTTAAGATATTTCTAATAAGAATGGAATCTAAGTTTTTTAGCATTAAATCTGGCTTGTAGTCTCAAATGTCAAACATAATTGTAAAAAGATGCTCTAGCGCTTGCCAGTGCATGTAAGTGTGTGCATATCTGTGTGTATGTATCAATATATATATCAATTTACGATTATGAAGTTTTCTTTCCAGTTTCACACATATTTCTGTTATTTTCTGCAATTGATGCTATTTGTATGCATATTTTAGTAAGAGGGATTTTAAAGAAATGGAAGAAAAAAGTAACATCAAGTAAAAAAAAAAATAGTTTCTATCTAGATGCTAGTAATAGGACATTATAAATGGGGTTTATTTTAATTTCCCAGCTACAATGTTGAAGCTGGTTAGTACGAAATCCTCTCTTCTTCCATCCACATAATTATTATTCTGTAGCTGGCTCCACATAACTTGATTATGTTATGTTCTCAGGGCTGTTGCTGGAGTTGATGGAGACCCTGATTTAGTTCATATGGAAATCCAGGACCCCAGTGGAGGTATGCAAATGAGAATGTTATCAATTGATACCCTAGTGTATAATCATTTCTCTTTGTTTTGGAGAGTACTTTTTGGTTTGTTTTTAAAACTAGTCAGAAGAGAAATTGTGCAAGTCAGATACTTTCTCTGTTTATCTGTAGTCAGCAAAGCTGTCCTGTTATATAAAAATATACTATAATTTAAAATTTACTTGTTTTTCGCTCTAAGATGAATTGATGTCAAGATGCTATGCTCCATTGAAAAAGTCCATTAATAGTGAAATTTATTCTGGCAGTTAAGCACTGAACATTTTTTCCTGATTTGCAAATAAAACTGGCACTGCAATGTTAGTGCTGGGTAAGTGTCTGTTAAAAGCGAATCATTGCGTATGTCAATCCTACTGCACTAACCACCATCTCCCAGAATTTCCTCATGTTGTAGTATCCAGCATACTTTGAGACTTCAAAAGGAAAATAAACAAAGCAGCAGATTAGCAGTCAGGATGTGCTGTACTAAAGAGTCACCATGATTCCAAAAGCTTGTATAGTCTCTTGTTACCAATTGTACTCTTGAAAGATAATTTAGTTCCTTGAATCAGATCATCTAAGTTCCTGTGCAGTCTTAACAATGAGTTGTAAGGAATGCACAGTTTGACTTTCCCTGATCCAGTAACTTTTCTTCATTTCAGCCCTATTAAAAAAATCAAAGTTACCATGTTAAAATCTGGATGACAAAGTTTCTAAATCTTTTAGCAGTGAGATTTCAGAGACGTGGTAAACCCTACACAGCCCCGTCTGTTTAGAGACAGTGTAAGAAGATACTTCAGGAGCTGGGTGGAATTTTTATTTTTATTTATTTAACAGGAACAGCAGAAATGGAATATCTCCTGGCTGGGTTCTCAAAAAGCTGACTTTGTACACTTATAATCAGTACAAGTATTGCCATTGATTTTAGTGGAAACAGCATCTTTGTACTACCTATCTGATGAAGAACTGTAATGCTTGTGACATGAATTATGAATAGCTGCAAGACTTTTCTATGGCCCATTGCTGCACTTGCTCAAATACCCTTGTGGTGATGATTTGGATATAAGCAGAACTTGCATTGACTCTGGCTGCCTCTTAAACAGATCCAGATTTTAAAACAAATATTTGTATCTAATATGCTGGTTTGGCCTTTTCTAATTGAAGGTCATAAAATGTGGAATGCATTTCCTATCAAACTGCAGAAGTAATGAAGGATGTGTATGGGGTGCATTATTTGCTTTATCATTCTGTATCTGGCGCGTGGGGAGAATTAGACATCTGGACACAGGATCATGTATGTAACATTTTTCTCACTGCACTTGGGAAAGTCACTCGAGTACTTTGTGCTCAAAAGCTTGTGAGAAAGGGTGAGCTGTACAAGGATCTGAATCCTGGAGAAAGGTGTTTGGGCCACAGTTGGTGTAAGATATGACTATTGTTTCTCTGATAAGAGCAGATTGCATCAAAGATACAGCAATGCTGTTCTAACAGCCTAGGCAGAGAGGATATTCCTTGCCCATTGCTAACGGGAGAGGAAGCGAGAGGCCATAGTCTCCACTGAGATAAATCAGTCCAGGGTTTTTCAGCAAGGTATTAAATCTGAATGTAAAGTCCTGCCCCAACAGAGCAGTTCCAATAGTGTCTTAATAGTGTGTCTTAACTTTCCTACAGAGCTTTGAAAATAGCCTTTAAAATTCTGCATTGCTGTCTATCAAATGGGGTCTGATTCTCTTCTCACTCATCACAGTTTTATACTGGGGTTGATCTATTGATTTCAGTTATGTTGTGTCAGGCTGCCATTTCTCCAAGTGAATGATTTGGCTCTGTGCATAGGTTAAGTGAGAAAAGAGGCTTCTTCTATTATTCCCACCCATGAATGTCTCATTCATCTAACCCCGAATCTCTCTGGACCAGCAGAATTTGGATAATAACAGGCTGCCTCCCGGGAATGATCTGAACTGTAAGCAGTTAATATATTCTCAGTACATTGGAGATTGAAAAACTCTTGTATGAGGGTTTAATATAATAATTCTACAACTAACTCACCTGGCAAAGGCAGCACTTTCCTTACATGAATAGCATTTTATACTGCTTGCTTCTTTTTCCCTTGATAGCCCTGTCATATGTTTCTGTCTCTCTTCCCTCAGGTTATCGCTACATCACTTGCCAGATTCAGAATTGCTCTGATAAGACAATGACAGTCCAGTTTGCTGGTGGCACTGATCGGGATTCTCTGACAGTGCAGGATGACTACGTATTTCTTCAGGTACCGCCACTTTCTAGAGAAACAGCCCATTTTCAGATTCAAAGATAAAATTTTAAACACTGCAGCAAACACTGTCATTTAGGAAACAGGTTCTGGAATATGAATGATGATTTATGAATTTTTACATGGAACAAAGCATTCCTTTATGAGTCAAAAAAAAATTGCATCTTTAATCTGTGCAACCAGTTGCCTATTTATACAGTGGTTTTTAATTTATCACCTAACCTAACTTTAACTATATGAAAAATTTGAAGTGGATTGTGTGGTTCAAAGTTACTTTTTATAAATACTCTTGTGTGTTAGGTAAAATGAAGCCCTTTTATTCTTATGCTTACATCGTCCTCTGGGGCCTTTCCACTACCTCCATGGCACAAAAAGGTTCTCTGAGAAGAGTATCCAAGGAAAGCCACTGACAGAGTAGTGGCTCAGCTTCTTTGTGTGGATTCTCCTCTGAAGAGATTTTGCCAGGAAAGAACTTATATGGCTGTGCTTAAGAAGTGAAAGTGTGAAATGGCCATAGCTGGGAAGCCTGGAGTAACTTAGAACAGAATCGTAGAATCATTTAGGTTGGAAAAGATCCTTAAGATCATCAAGTCCAGCCATAAACCTAACACTGCCAAGTCCACCACTAAACCATGTCACTAAACACCATGTCTATGACTTATGATGGTCCAAATTATATTTGGCTTATTTCATTCCCAAGCTACAAGAAGAATATAGAAACCTGGGCTTGGAACTCTGCCAGCCCTATGGCACCAGTACAGCACAGGCACACTTGAAAATTTCATTTTATGTGCTTGGGACTGGTGGTGATTCGAATCTATCAGAGCTGCAAGCTTCTCAGAGGACAGTTACGTCCTTCCTGGTTTTTAAGATTTTACTAGGGAAGTTGCTTGTACTTTCCTCAGTGGTTGGTTGTAATTTTTCCCTTACTTTGATATGATTTGCTTGTTGCAAGGCTTGTCTATTTACTGACTTTTGCAGGAAAGCAATATTACGGCAATGGATAAGTCTCCTCACCGCTGCCTCAGTGTATATCAGAATGGCTTCTTTGCAGCTTTCCTCCCTCATGGCTGTTTCTTCCAAAAGGATCTGTAAATTAATAGAGACAAAAGATCTGTCCTCCTCTTGTTTGGCACAGTGGTTTCAAGGGTCCACATGGCTTAGAACATTTAGCACCACAAAGAAACAGCAAAATGGATTTGCAAAAGAATTTTTGAATTAAAGTAGGCATTTTTCAGCTCAGGTCTAGCACTCATGGCGCTCATTTTCCTCAAAGGTAGTGTTATCTGTGGCTCCCCCCAGGCACACTATAAAATCCGTTTCATGGTGTGTAGACAGTGAGAAATACTTCTCACCATGTGAACTTCCAGACTACTGTGCTCAGCAAAACACTGGCTGCTTCCACTTCACGCATTTTGTTTTGCCGAACGTCTTGTATGACTGCATCTCAGGCTGTTGTTATTCTATCTCATGCCGGGCATGGGCAGACACAAAATGGAGGTGCAACCTGGAAATGTACGCACAAAAGTATTAGACAGCTGCTACTATCAAAGTGATGCCATTGGTAACGTAGTCTCTGGATTTGAGACACGGCAATGCCAGTAGATGAGCTGTGCGTATACCCCACATAAAGGGGAAACATCTCTAGTCTTTTCATTTCAGTCTTACCTGCAGTAGATCACAGGATGTAATATAAATCTCTCTTATTGCTAAATTGGTTTACTGTTAGCTATATCTATATACTGGAGGATGGAAGACAACTCTGGGATCCTATAGTCACATCTGAAGCGCAGCCACCCCTGAGATGTGATGCAGGACACTACTTACTTGTTCCAGTAAAACCACATGGCATCTGCACATCTGAGAGTAAAATCAGACCAGGGACTCCTCTTAATATCACAGCAATATCTGTCAGACAGAAGAAGGGACAGAATCACCTGTGCAAAAAGAGAGGAGAGTTTGAGACACTTCTTGCCCCTGCCACTGCTCACATCGACTGAGCTGTGCAGCTGTGCATCAGTGTTGCAGGTCTGCACTGCTAATCCCAGCCCAAATCTCAGACTTTTACCACTTTAGAGCAAAATCTCAACCCCATTCCTTTAGTATGTCTATATCCACGAAGATCAGGAGCTTTCTAATACTCATTTTTTTTCCAGTTTGCACTGACAATCAGACAGTTTCAGAGGTGATTTTAGTAGGAGAATTAAAGTTTCCACACTGTTTTTAAGCACAGACCAGCCTTTAATGTCAGTGAAGCTTGACATGACAAGCTGCTGCAACTCTGATTCTCTATTGCCTTGCATGACCATCAGTCATTTAAAATGAGTGACATTAAAAAAAAAAGCATAATGAACAAGAAGGCTATGAAAAGATGGATAAGACTGCTATTTAACACTAATTAAATAAATGGTGAGGTTTTTGGTTTAATCCATCATTTAACAAATCACATTCCCAAAGGGCATCACATTCTTTCTACCACAAAAAAAGAAAATTGGTTTAAAGAAAGAGTGAAAATGATTACAATATTAAATACTTTGATACCCTTAAAATATGCAGGCAGGTGGACCTGCTGCCATGCATCAACTTTATTTTTGCCAAGACAAGACAAGTTTCCATGCTGCAGGATAGGGTGTCTTCCGAATCAGGTTCCCTTTTTAAACATAAAAGTTGAGGAGAAAAGCAGTGAGATTGGGATAAGATTTTAAATGGATTTCCTAGGTCAAAGAAAGAAGACGAGTCTGTCTGTGCTTCTGTTCCCCAATCTGATTTGTTATGGACAACCAGAGAAAATTTTGGACATTTCATTTCACTTCTTCCATTTTCTTTTTTGACCAGCCCATTCCTGCAAAGCAGCTACCCTTTATAAACTTAGTGAGAATGCCTGAATAGCCATTATGTATCTGATCTTCTGTGGGGAAAAAAACATGAAAAAAAAAGTGAAATATTATTTACCAAAGGCTAAAACCTTTGCTAACCTCATCTGATGGTACTGAGGAGGCTTAGTTGGAAATGTGCCAATTTATATACCAGCACAGATTTTGGCGTTTTGTTTCTGATTAGAAAAACCTACAAAAGCTGTTAGTTGAGTCTTTTCATTGATGTTTATTTAGAATCTTCCTTTTGGTACTTTGGAACAACATTTGCTTGCTTTTTTTTTTTTTTGTGAATAAGGTTAAAGTCCTAAAATGACCAGTGTATCCGCTATTACAAATAGGAGAAAGAGGCTAATGGGTAATAGTCATACAGCAGTGTTCCTTTCAATACACATTTCTGTTGGCTTTCTTTAGTGAAAATCTTCATAAACCCCTGAGTATTTTGCATAAAACCTGATTATCTTCAGTTCCACACATGCAAGCAGTTGAAACACGTGGATTAGTTCTCTATTTAAGCATATAATTGCATCTTCAGGACGTATCACTGACTTTCAAACTGACCGACCAATGGATTCAGAATTGCATCATTATCCTCTGTGTGGCGTGTCAGCATCTTTCACTGGGAAATGTTTTACCCTGTATTGAAAATACTAGTCAAATATAGAGAATGCTTTACATAACATTAGCATGATTTCTTTAACCTCTGTTGCTCTGCTTTGAGTAGCGCTGTCGGAGTACCCCTCGCCCTTGAGGTACCCTGGTGTTCATGGCCACTGTACCTCCTCCATACCTCTTAACTGGAGAGTATGGCAGCCTGGGTTTCTGCAAAACGTCAGAAGTGTGGGAGGCCAATGGGTACAGAGATATCAATAAGGAACGGGGACAGTGAGGTGCTGAAGTTTCAGGTGTCACCCAAGACAGCTGTAATGGCAAAAGAGAGGAGTAAATGACTTTTTTTCTTCATAAAGAGGGGGATAAGAAAAGAGTTTGAGTCTATTTGGAGTCTGTTTTGTCACAACTTTTGATTTATTCTTTTAGGAGTACACTCTGCAAATTAATTCATTCAATAAAAGTAATAGCAATGTATTTCAGTTGCAGGTTAAAAAAAAAAAAAGTCTTCTATTGCAGACTCTAGATTTAACAAACTATCACAGGGTTCTGTTTTTCCTTTGTTTAGACAACATCAGCAAATCGGACCAAGTATTATGTATCTTACCGTCGCAATGGCTTTGTACAGATGAAGTTGCCAAAATACGCATTGCCAAAAGTAAGTATACGCATTTTTATTTCTATTTATATATTTGTCATCTTCTCTTTCTACCTAAATTAGTTTTGTTCTTTTCTCTTTTAAACCTCCTTATTCTGAGACCACAATTTCTCCTTGTAAGGATTTCTGAATGCCATTTGTGGTATATTCTACTGTTTCTATTTTTGTTCTAGGAATGCAGTAGCTCATAAGCCAAAGAGGGCAAGAACATGTGGTAGCTTATTTGTCATCAGGTATTACAGTACTTTTTGAGCTTTGCTTCCATGAAGCAGTGCTATACACCCAATGGCAATGTAATGATATTGAGCGAATGTTCTTTCAAGAATCAATTACACTTTAATTCCACATGGTGCTTTCTGGTATAAGCATGAATAGTAATATAAGAGAATTTTACCAGTTGATTGTGCTCTATTTAATTAAAGAATCCCAATATGAACTTTAATTACTTAACAGAATAGCAAGGCTTGTTGAGAGGTTCCTTCAGTCTAGCACATTTTTATAGTGACAGAGTTTCTATATTTGCATAGTAAATTAGCAGTAAAGTACAGACAGATATTAACAGACGGTCTAACTGATGCAATTGAATATTTGTGCTGCACTTAATGTATTTCATAACTTTATGTACAGTTAGAAGGCTTCTACAGTCATGAAGAAAAATTACTTGGGGGGGTTTAAAGACCTGGCTGGATAAAGCCCTGAGTAACCTGGTCTGGCCTCACTGCTCACCCTGCTCCCAGCAGGAGATTCTGTCTAGAGACCTCCTCAGGTTCCTGACTTTTCATGTGATTCTGTGTGATTCTGTCAGTTACTTAGCAGAGAACTAGGGCGTGTTATTTTTGCATGTCTTGAAATGCACAGGTTTAATTCATTGCTTATCTAATGAAGAATAGTGGAGTACAGTATATTTCCTTTTGTTGTTATTGTTCTAAAACAAAGAATGTGTTTAATGTTTTTTCATCTTTGATTTTTTTTTTTTTTTAATCTAAGGGGTGGTCTGTAGTCTTCTAGTTTTAAATATACAACATATTAATAAAACCCTCAAGTCAAATCCTCAGATGTTATTTGGGATATGTTCCCAGTAGCACTATGGAAATAGCTAATTATTTATTTATCTTTTTTGACAATAAATGTATAGCCAAGGACAGGTAAATATATCAAACCTTCCACATAATTATTCCAGTGTTTTTAAGGCCTTCAATGTAGCCTTTATGTTTCTTGAGGAAATTTGTGATTAGGAAAACAATAGAATATCCAATGCTAAATGTTAGAACATGCGAGGTGTGCCCACCTTGAGGGACTGCAGCCCTTGGGCAACTCCTGCTGGGGCAGGGACACTCCGAAGGACTGCAGCCCATGCATGACCTATGCTGGGACAGAAGAAAACAAGTGAGGAACAATGGAAGAAAGCAAAGAATAAGCAAGGAGCGGCAGAAAGAAACCTTTCCGCAGATGACCCCAACCTCCTGCACAGCCCATTGCCTTACTGAAGTAGTTGGGAGGAACCAAATTAAAACAAGATAGAAACAAGGGGCTTGAGAGTAGAAAGAGGGGAGAACAGGTGTTTGATTAAGCTGATCCTGGAGTCAGGGGAGGAAGGATGTTTAATTATTTATGGTATTTTTTCAAATACCCAAATCACTAATTAAAATGTGTGTTAGTTGGCAATAAATTAAATCACGTAAAGATCGCCAAATTGTGAATGTTTTGCCTGCAGCAAATTTCCTAAAGAAACATCAGCACGTTAGCGCAAGTGTTGACTATGCTAACTTGTGTGGGAAAATGTTGTCTGTTGGGAAATGGAAGGGCAGAAATCTTGTAAGAGAGACCTGGGCATTTCTTCTTTCTGCTTCAGGGTGGCCCCTGCAGGAGTCTGTACCTTTCCATTGCAGTTTCCTTCTCACTCCCAGTAATCTGCTGCATTTAGCCATGCAGCACTGTTTGTCCTTTTTGATAACTGCTGTTGTGTAGAAGATGGACATACTAACTCAAATTTTTGAGTTGCACACAGTGTTATGATTATAGACAGTTCATATTCCATGTGTGGATAATCATTCAACCATTCAGGAAAGTGTTGGTTTTTTTTCTTAAGTTGGATGCGTACTATACCTCCTTAATGATACATGCCTCTGACTTAAATATGAATATCACAGTACACTATATTAATAAAAGTCATGTTATTTTGGTTCAGATCTGGCTATCTGGCACATCTCAATAAATGGGTGAAGGCTGTCAGAACTCAAGAACTATATGAGACTATTCTCTTGTAGGCATCCGTGTCTGTAATAGGTGAGCTTGCATCACCTGTGAACAACACCAAATGTTATGGGAGGGCTGGAGACACGGCACACAGTGGGTGGTCTAGATCTCTGTTCCATGGGGCTTTCCTTGGCAGCAAAACCAGTTTAAGTAGTCCTCCCCTGGCATTGATTTCTACTACTCTTCTGCAGTCTGCTGTGGCCTGTGTTGTGTTTGTGGGACTGTAAACTAAACAAGGTCAATGCAGCAGTCTCATTGAAAAATAGCCCTGAAAAAGAAGTATAACTAGTTTTTCAAAAAGGCAGATCAAGAGGCAACTTGATTGTAGTGAAGAAGCTTCCTTACAGGGAGAAAATAGAGAGTCTTAAACGCTTTAGTAGAGAAAGACCCACCATAGCCAGGAGCTGAATCCAGACACATTCAAATTAGAAATTGAGCTCAACTTATTAATGGTGTTGATGATTACGTATTTGAAAAAGTGCCAAGGAAAGTGACAGATATTCTAGGTTTTGAAGTTTTCAAATAATAACTTGGGTGCCTTTCTGGGATATTTGCTCTAAACGTGTAGAAGTTATTTGCTCCTCCTGCTTCTTATAAAATATGCAGAAATAATTGTTGGAAATTCTCTGGTTGGAAAGATAGCAGAGAGAGAACTAAGGGATCTAATCACCACTTTTAGCCTTAAAATCCATTAATCTGCAAAGGGTGCTTAGTGTAGTGGGCATATGCTATTACTGAGTGCATTTCTGACATACTCAAAAAATGTCAGTCATAACTCACTGGTATTTCTGTCATATGTAGTCTGGATTGTTTGAAATAGTGCTGCATGCTAAATTCTTTGTCTTGGAAAATATGGGTTTTGTTTATTTGTCTTTTTTTTTTTTTTTTCTTGCTAAGCAGATTAAATCCAGGCTTGACTGAATAAATAAATTAGAAGTTAATGGTTTCATTTTGGATAGAGTCAATAGCAAGCTAGGAACAGGATGACTGTGTCATTTGGAAAAGGATGTTTTTGTGTTCTTCCTAGTTCAGGCAGTACCCGATGAGTGGAACGAAATAAACTGTATCTCTTTAGCATTTTGATGATGCCTGCAAGAGAAGTTTCTTGGGTATCTGCACAAAACAGAGCTGAAAATTTCACTAAGAAGGCCTGGAAGCCAGACATCCATTAGAGCAGTGGTGAATGTGAGAGATTTTAACCTCTTCTGTAAAAGATACATTTTTTGGAAGTGATTTGATACCTTCATGTTACAGCAGG
>NW_009260399.1:3870440-3871889 GCF_000687185.1 Egretta garzetta | reverse complement strand
TAAATAAGAACACAGCGCTGAAATTTTTCATCATACCATATTTCAGTAAGAATCATCAGAATGCAGTAAAAATGCATCTTCCAATCCAGTTTGAACAGAAGGCAAAAGATTCATATGACCAAATTACTGATGAAAACTTGCAAAGAAGCAGGATATCAGCAAAGACACTGGTGCTTGAGTACACCTGAAACACCTGACTGTGGAATTGCTATTTTGTGGTAGTGGGAGAGCAACAGAATGAAAGAATTTACAAATAATTTGTTTTTTAAAAAAAATTAAGAACAATACCTTTTGAAAGAACTGAGTTTTCAGGGTTTTTTAAGTATTAGGTTGTGCCTAACCAGGAGATGAAGCTGGTCTGAAATAGGCTGTATTTCATTTTGCTCAAAAGAGTTGAATGAGGCTTCAAAAAAATCTCTTTCCAAGTGGCCTCTGTCAAGTGCTTCATGTCACTGGCCAGAGTTTTTGAGCAATGATTGTATATAGGGAAGGAAAACTGTAGCTGAGTCAGAAGATACTATGGGCTGGTCAAGGATGTGTCTAACAATGTTAGGAGAGCTGTGCTGGAAAACCAGGCTCCAGCCTCAGGGAATGGTGCTGGGCTCTTCAGATATCATTCTCTTGCAGCACAGATGCATTTCACTGTGATTTTATACACGGAGATAGAGTGATCATTTTCAGAGTGAGTAATTACAAAATGTTAACGATATCGCATTTTCCTTTAGATATGAAGAGGTTGAAAATCTGCAAAAAAAAGATTGTGCTGTTTTATATTATTTGTATTTGCATTTATGTCTGTGTTCGTCCAAATGTCCCCCCAAAAGAGAAGCCTAGAAAAGGATACATGTTTGTCTTTGGACAGATCTCAAGGCCTCCTTACTTGTGAATCAAAGGCTGCTAAAAGCAGCTTCCAGCCAAGTGCTACATGCGCTAAGTTTCTAGGCTCTAGCTCCGCAGTGCCACTCAGATCACCTTTCTGTAACACATCATAGCTCCGTACAGGTACAGGATGCAGAGCGCTTGGGGGCCATCTAATGAACAGAACTCAGATTTTTTTATAATTTTTTTTTAAACTTTTTTGCCTGCTGTTGAGAGATTTGTTTTTTCCTTTTTCTTTTTCTTTTTTTTTTTTTTGTAGCATGTTTGATACTGACACAACATTGAATCACACAGCTCTCTCCTGTATTTGACAGGAGGCGCGTGCTGGCTGCTGCCAGGCAGAGTGGGAGCAAAGGTTGGTACCAGGCTGCCTGTATGCTCCCCAAAACAGAAGAGGAAATTTGAAGCAATTATTTTAAAACCGAATTGGCTCTTATACTATATTCCATTTTACCAAGTTTGCATGTTCTCTGATGCTAAAGCTAGATCAGGATTGAATAAGTCATACAAAATGAATGCCAAAATCAAGCCAAGAGCAGCAGGACTGCATTTTAGTAATGAGATGGATGG
>NW_009260399.1:3868586-3869408 GCF_000687185.1 Egretta garzetta | reverse complement strand
ATGGTGCTGGGCTCTTCAGATATCATTCTCTTGCAGCACAGATGCATTTCACTGTGATTTTATACACGGAGATAGAGTGATCATTTTCAGAGTGAGTAATTACAAAATGTTAACGATATCGCATTTTCCTTTAGATATGAAGAGGTTGAAAATCTGCAAAAAAAGGATTGTGCTGTTTTATATTATTTGTATTTGCATTTATGTCTGTGTTCGTCCAAATGTCCCCCCAAAAGAGAAGCCTAGAAAAGGATACATGTTTGTCTTTGGACAGATCTCAAGGCCTCCTTACTTGTGAATCAAAGGCTGCTAAAAGCAGCTTCCAGCCAAGCTTTACGTGCGCTAAGTTTCTAGGCTCTAGCTCCGCAGTGCCACTCAGATCACCTTTCTGTAACACATCATAGCTCCGTACAGGTACAGGATGCAGAGCGCTTGGGGGCCATCTAATGAACAGAACTCAGATTTTTTTATAATTTTTTTTTAAACTTTTTTGCCTGCTGTTGAGAGATTTGTTTTTTCCTTTTTCTTTTTCTTTTTTTTTTTTTTGTAGCATGTTTGATACTGACACAACATTGAATCACACAGCTCTCTCCTGTATTTGACAGGAGGCGCGTGCTGGCTGCTGCCAGGCAGAGTGGGAGCAAAGGTTGGTACCAGGCTGCCTGTATGCTCCCCAAAACAGAAGAGGAAATTTGAAGCAATTATTTTAAAACCGAATTGGCTCTTATACTATATTCCATTTTACCAAGTTTGCATGTTCTCTGATGCTAAAGCTAGATCAGGATTGAATAAGTCATACAAAATGAATGCCAAAATCAAGCCAAG
>NW_009260399.1:3823809-3868548 GCF_000687185.1 Egretta garzetta | reverse complement strand
TGCAGGTGTGTTCCAGAGAGATCTAGGGAGATCCAGTGACCCCCCCTGGGCTGTTTTCAGCCTGGAGCAGGGGCTCAGTCCACTGCTGCTGGGAGAGCAGGTCTGCCAAGGGGCACAGGCTGCAGCCCCATCCAGAGGGTTGTCGCACCTGCATTGCATAGAAGTCCCTGCAGCTCTGATTGTTTTCGCCTAGAGGAGTGTGCTGTGGAGAAGGAGTACATTGGGTTCTGGTCCTTAATCAGGATTTTGAGTCATGCTCTAATGTGACTAAGAATAACACTGGGAACTAGTTCATTCTGACAGTTTAGGCAAATAATTTAACAAAATTGCTGACCAAACCAAGGAATCTGCTACAAATCATGGTAGGTTTTACTGCTGTGACTTGGAAGAATTTGATTATTCTGAGTCCTCTCACCACCTCTGGTAAATAAACTCCATTGATAATGATCTCCTTTTATGAACTGATACAGGGCATTCATTGGTTCTGCATTTGTTCATGCTGGCTACAAAATCTTAATAATGTGAGAACTCTATTGTCTGTTACATCCTACTGCAATTTGGAAAGTTTAGTTCTGAAAAGATATGGTGTGGAAAAAGCTCCTTTCATCTGTTTTGATCTCTGTATGTCTTTTCAATCTTGTGAAATAGGCAATAACATAACATTTTTCAGGTAACCAAGATAAAAGGGGAGCACAGGAGTGAAATAAACAAAAATAAAAGAAGAAAAAAATCCTGTTGCATTAGAAATAAGTTATTCTTGAATGTATTCATGGTAATGTGAATCTCCTATGCATGCCTTTTATCAACTCCATATATTATTTTTATTTGATTATCCTCTAGTGCCCTTCTGAGGGGCTTGAAAGAGGCCCACCTCTTCCTTGCCTCAGTCTGAGGCATACATCGCTATTTTAACCACTGGTTTTCTTCCAAACTTGTCTGTATCATCCAATCATAGATACAACACTACCAAGAGTAAAGTATTTTGAGCAGTTTTACTCTTTCTCCCTAAACAGCCATCAATCCTTCGAAGCATGTATTCCCTTCTCTATCAAGCTCCCTCTTACCATAACTTTTTCAAGGGTTCCTTAAGCTGCTCCGTTCATTAACAGCACAAATAGCAGGAAAGATTCCTGCAGCCCTTTTGTAAGCAAAGTTCTTTGAGGCTCTGGCTCTGTGATGGTTGGATTATGAGGTACTGAGGCTATGAGAGCTCATTTAGCAAGGCTCTTCATCTCCCTAGCCAGAATTGTTTCTCCGCTTGGGAAGCCCCCTTGCCATCTCTGCCGTCCATCACCCAGGGAGGCTGAGGATTACCTTAGGCTGGCCATGGGTTGTTTCTCTGTGCATGGCAGAAGAGCAGTTTGCAACTGCAGCAGGGCTACTTCTTCATCCTTCTGAAAGTCCATTGGAGCAGCTGTTGAACAAAGAATAAAGGGAAACAAAACAGAAATACAGGTAGCAGTAGCATTTGATGCAGCAGAAGTATTCCTTTCCCAGGCACTGTCCCAGTACCAGACAGTGAAACTGAGCTGTAGCAGCCGTCTGGCTGCCCGGTTGTACAAATCTATCCGAGGTGGATTCAAGGAACTGTTCTTTTCTTCACAGTGTAACTTATTATTGATTTCTCTCCTTGCACCGTTTTACTTGGGCAGGCAAGGAAGATTATCTCTGGGATATGCGCCATCCAGTTACCTTGATTGTACTTAAGAGATTACAGGGGTATAAATGTGGTGCAGCTGGAGGTCAAGGCTGAGACTACACAGCCTTGAGCGCTTACATCTGTTGCACTTCTGATACATTTACTCCTCGTGATTCTCTGTTTAATTTATCACTTGCTTCAGGTTAATGTATTGCCCAACCACAGCATTCAAAGATTGCAGAGGGGAAAAACTCTGGCACTGGACTGAAAATTGTAAGATTTGAAAAACAGGAATGTTGAGGGTTTTTTTTTATTTGCCTTATTGACGAAAGCACCACGGTCCTGCTTGTGTAGTGTTATACCAGCTATGCTGAACCCTGCCTAGTGTTTTCACTTAGTGATATTTCCTGTGTCATCAGCACATTTTACTACACAAAGGAGCACTGGCTTGCTGTACAATCCTTGTCATCTTTTATATCCTTCTGTCTTCAGGGTGTAATTGTATTTATTTGTGTCACAGGGCTTCTTATCACAGTAATATAATAAACCATATTGAGCATTTCTTGAATATAAAATTCTATAAAGTATTAGCAGACTTACAGGCTGGTGAGTTACTAAATGTAGATGGTATGGGGCTGTATACAGTGAAAACAATGCATTTCTCTTCCCTTCCTCCTCTGTACTTCTTTCCTTCCTCCCTCCTATGCTCAGCTCCCCCCAAACCCAACTCTTTTAATTGATTGATGCTTTTGGGCTTCTTGACTGATTTTTTTTATTTGGTGTTCATTCAGCCTTCTGTGAAAACAGACTCAACTGCGTTAAAAGCAGATAATTTTGGAAAAATGTTAGACTGATCATGTTGGTATCTCTGTGTTAAAAGAAATAACTCTTAAGCAAGGTGGATGTTTTTAAGAAGTAATATTTGATCATTACTCTGTACCTGCTGGCAGAGTTCTTGGGTGCTTGCTTTCCATTGCGTGGCTGAATATGCACAGTTCCTTCAATGTCACGCACACCCTCAGACTCATTTATTTTGTCTAATAGACTGGGTCTGTCCATGTGATATGAAATTTCTTTGAAGTGGTGCTTATCTTTTGGCACAATTGGCCTTCCATACATGTCTAATTATTTCTAGTATCACTTTGAAACTGTCTTTGTGTTTATTTGAACAATTGTGTTCTCTGCTACTGATGTAAGGTACAAACATAGCAGCTTGCAAGTCCCTGAAAGAGCAGGAGTAGTATGATCTGTCACTGGGTGCCTTATTTAATCACACCAGTTTTTAATATGTAGTCTTTGATCACTTTCAGGATTCATTTAGCATTTTTGTAGAAAAGTAATTCTGATTTAACAGACTTCCAGCTGCCCTTAATTCTTAGTCCATGATCATGTTAAAATTCATATTTGTTTGGAGATTGTTTACTTTTTTAGCATAGTGAAGAAACTATAGCTCTTGAATTAAAAAAACCCAAACCCAAAACAGAAACAAAAAAAACCAAATCATGTCTTTTTAATAATATTTATATTTGCATGTGTAACTTTTCAAGTAATGTCAATAAGGCTTGTTTTAATTTTCCCTTTTTTTCACAGGGTCATACACAACAGACATAGAAAGGATCTTGAAAGGTCCTTTTCCAAAGCATGTTCACCTGTGTAAACCAGTCCTGATAGATATTTGTCTAATCTACTCTTAACAGCTCCTGAGGATGAAGACTACTTAACTCCCTAAGCATTTTATCCTCAGTGTGTATGACCAGGCGCTGCTATAGAAGGATATTCTGATGTCTAACATAAATCTCCTTTGCTGTGATTTATACACAGTGTTTAACTCCAAGTAGATGTAGAAATTTATGCCATTTTTCTTGGGGTGGCTGTTTACATTATTTGAAGGCTGTTTTCTGTCTACTCTTATCCACCCATAGAGAAATGACCCCATGGACTTGATTGCGTAGTGGATTTTAGAACACTTTGCAGGCTTCTTTGGTTGCACCTATAGGTAGATATATCCCTGGCTTTGGGTTAGTCCACTGTCTTGAACCTATGAGTAGTTCCACAGATTTTTAGTGATGAGCATACAGGCATCTGTGCTTAGTGTGGTATAACATTACCCAGTAAAGAGAGGAGGATGAAGGAAACATAGTGACAAAGGAATTAGCAGAATATAGTGCACAAGAAGTGCCTTAGCAAACAGAACAGAGAAATCTTATGGGGTTTTAGAGGTTAAAAAAAAGGGAGTTTTAGACAATATAGCTAGTAGCATCTTAGAACTGTACAAAAGCTTACAACCTAAGGTGATGAGATAAAGTAAATGGAGAATACTAGCATTCAGGAATCTCAGTCTATTGCTGATAAAAATTGCCATTGGTGAGCTTTGCAGAAACAGAGAGAGAAGTGAAAATGGTGAGAGCATGGATGCTTGGGTCAACAAGACATGGAACAGAGCAGACATGGCAGACTGGACAGAGCAAAAGTAAAGTAGCAGAGATGAGAGGAAGGGTGTCCATGGAGGAATGGGCATGCCACAGAAGAAACAACATAGTTGCCATGGCAAATCTGGAAAAAGATTCTGCCCTGGGACACCTGAAAGTGCACGAACTCTCTCATTTGGGCAGGAAAATGAAAGGAAAGCACAAGAGCTCAAATACTGAATACATACAAAAAAGCAGAATGGAAATAAACAAAAATCTGAGTAGTGACAATAAGGAATGTTCCAAATCCTGAAGATCTCTAACATCAGTAAAGATACTTATAAATTGATTTGAATAAATCATGTGTGAGTAGCCTAATTACAGAAAAATTAGATGATCAGTGGGTCTTTGAGTAGCCTGCAGAATGTGGAGAGAGAAAGCAGGAGGTCCAGCAAGAAGGCAACTGCAGTAGTCCAAGCATGAAATCATCAACGAATAAATGCTTTCCTTATAGGATTTGCTGAGATTACAGCCTAAGGTAGTATCTGTGGCCATGAATTAGATAAAGCAATAAAAAGTTGCATTCCCTCAATCAAGATATTTCTTCTTTCTCGGATGTCCTTGCTAGTCAACTTAGTGACAGTAAGTTCTGTCTGGCAATGTTTGCTGGCATCTCATCTTCACGTGCTTGTCATCTGTGGAGTAGTGGGTGGCTGGGATGAAGGGTTGGACTTGGCATGCTGAAGACCCAGCCTCTGTATTTGTCAATCAATTCCTTCCTCCTCTTTTTAAATTCAGCTTTCCAGGATAGGAATAGTATAAGAGTGACGTGACAGTTTAGCTTTGTTTTAGCTAGATTCTCAGCAGTTTGTCATCTAGAATTTTAAAAGATTAATTTAAGTATTGAGCATAAAATGTTCAGTTTTCCCTACTTTGTCGATTAATTTTCCCAGCGGATTATATCATGACGGGCAGAAAGTGTTGTGCAGGATTATTGCAAGGTAGTGTAACTGAAGGACTGGTTTGCTTCTCAAGAGAAAAGAAATCACTGTGAAAGGAAAATAGCAGTAAGGCTGAACTGGAAATCTGGAAGTGTAAATTCTGAATGGAAGGATCAAAGTTCAGGGCAGCAGAAGGGTGATGTCACTCGCTAAACCCAGGATGTCTTAAATTCTTGCCTCAGAAAAAATTGGCATCCGGCAGTCTGAGTGTACAACCCTCTTTCTTGGTAACAGTCGCTGCCAAGGGAAGAGTAAACTCTCATTTGTTGCAGTCCAACCCTCTTTATTTCACCAGATCCCTCCAGTTTGCCCCAAATTAGTCTTCCCGTCCTTCTGCACCACATGTTTTGGCTCCCTCCTGAGATGGGAGAACCACAGCTCTGCCCATCCTCCCAGCTCTTGCCTCTGCCACCATGGGACACCAGTACAACCAGTGCTGCTCCACAAGTGCCTGGGGCAAGGAAGGCACCGGGAGAACCACAGCTCTGCCCATCCTCCCAGCTCCTGCCTCTGCCACCATGGGCCACCAGTACAACCAGTGCTGCCCCACAAGTGCCTGGGGCAAGGAAGGCACTTTACCTACATTCACTGGAGTTTTGTGTTTGTTTATGGCACTGTATAAATGTTTTATTATCATAATGTAGATGATAGCTTTGCTGAAAGCTTCTGGCATCACAGGAGAGAAAGGGTTTTTCCAGATGTTTTCACGTGAAAAAAAAAAAACAAACCACCAAACTGTTTCTTTACTCCTTCCTTCTCTCCCTGCTTCACTTCCATCCTTCCTTAACCGATAATCATGGGAGCTTTCCTCACACTGCAGAAGAAAAGATGAACTCAGTATTAGACGTGGTGTAATGTAGGCTACCCAGCCACATATTAAAGGCAGGCAATGAAGCATTCTGTACATCTAAGAGGCTTTTTAAAGAACCTGTTGGGATCAGTTGCTGTGTTTTGCTGGCATTTCTGTGTCAGAACAGTTACTATTTCATACTCAGATGGAAAGAATTAAAGTTCTGGCAGAAGGTCTGCTTCCGAGTAATTTTTGAGTGTAAGAGAAAAGAGATCTATTAATGGGATGCTGAACAAACATCTACTTTAGTACATGGTTCAACAAGAAAGTCTGAAAACAGCATTGAGCTGTCATTGATAGGAAACTTCACTTAGATTCTTCTGTATTGAGACGTGTCAGACATAAAAATAAATTTAATAAATTATTAGATATTTAATAACCATATTTTGTTCATATTAAAAATCTTCCACGTGTATTCCTTTTATTTTTATTACTGTCTTTTTTTGAACCTAAGTGCCTCAACTGCATCATGCATGTTGCCTAAAGCATGACTGCCATAATTTGCCAGATATTCAGTGTTTCTGTGTTACTCATGTTTTCTCCAGTCTTACCTGTATTCTTACAGAAATTGTTTTATTTCTCTCTTAGAGTTCTGCAAAGTTGTTTTCTTGATACATTTTTTTTAAGCCAATCTTCCCCAAACTCAAATTTTCTTGATATTTTGGTAGCTTTATTTCATATTCACTCCATTGCCTTGGTTATTTTTCTAGTAATAAGGTGCCCAGAACTGTATACAGATTGTCAGTTAAGTACCAAGGTCCTAAAATGTTTACAAGCTTTCAGTTTGTACTAGATGTCATTTCATATGTCGCCCCAACAGCTGCCTTTATGCTGCCATATCCTATTGCAAACTCCTGTCCTTTGTTTTTCTGTTTGCTAAGCTTAGTTCAGTGTTGCTAGTTCCTGATTTATTTCTTCTGTTTACAATAAGTGTTAAATTGTTTTCCCCCGTTGTGCATTTTTTTTGTCTGAGAAGTTTGGAGTGAAGAAGCTGAAAGCAAGCTGTTGCAATATCCACGCTTGAAATTCTTGAGAAATGAACGCCTAATGTTGACTCTCATGTTATTACTGTTGAACATTTAAGTGGATCTTTCTACATAGATAGATAAATTATCTTTATGTACTATAATATACATGAACTGTGTGCATGATATGTGCTACTTCCTATGTGTAACTGCTGTAAATTAGATCTGATCCTCTTTGTGCTATGTTATACTTTAACCTGGACAAAATAATTTTTAATTCTCTCAGTACCTGAGGATTATTTTTCAGATTAGCTTTGTTTATGTTGTTTCAGTCTTTCATTGATCCTCATCCAGATCTTGGAAAATAGTTTCCTTTTTTTTTTTCCCCCTTTCCTTTTTTCCCTTCTTTTCAAGAAGCCCTTTCCCATAAAAGTCAAAGCAGATCACGGCTTTTGCACATTCATGATTTTTGGTCTTCACTAAACTGGTTTGCACTCTGATAACCTGTAGCCAGAAGGCTGTGACTGGCCACCTCGGGGTGGTGGGATACAGCAGGTTGATTACTATTATGTTATATTATATCTATTACTGTCACTGAACTTTCAGATGCATTCCTTCTTCCCTCTCTTCCTTCCCCGCCTTTTCCACCTTGCTTTTTGTAAAATAGAAACGATGGGAAAATGAGTCATTTGGTATCTTATTTTTCTACAGGATTTACAAATAATTAGTACAGATGAAAACCAGGTATTTGTGGCTGTTCAGGAGTGGTACCAGACAGACACATACAACCTGTACCAGTCAGACCCGCAGGGTGTTTACTACTCTATCCTGCTGGAGAACGTCCGGAGCACAAAGCAACCAGAAGAGAATGTCCTGATCGATATTCTGGAGGTAGGTCTTTAATGCGTGTAGTCTGGCTGGAGATTTTGGGTTTTATTTTTATTGAGTATAATTAATTTTACATTAGTGTATTTTCACAGTTATCTTTAATGTAAAAATACTAGGATTTCTTTCTTATTGACAGTACATGGTTACTACTTACATGTTTCTCTCTTGCCCTGCTAATGTGCTGTGCGCTCCAAGAACTAGATTCTTGGTATGGGCTTCCATGGATGTGTAAAACTAGAAATGGCTGGGGTTTTGTGTTTTGTTTTTTTTTTTAAGATATTGAAAAGTGAAGCTGGCAGCACAATTTATTATTGAAGTAAGAAGTAATGCAGCTGCCTATGTACAGCTTTTTTCTTCTAGGTGACTCAGCGATAAACACTTCATGACTTAGAGCGGGATGTCTTTTAGCCAGTAGGGTCTTAAATAGTAATCCTGCAAGCCTTCTGCTAGGTTGTGTCAGCTATGACAAGCAAAGAACCAACAAAATCAGATATTGGACAGCAAATCCACATGCTTTCAGTAGGTGTCTTGTGCCAACAGCATTTGCTATGAGACAAACTCACCTGTAAACAAATCTATCCTGGATTTTAACTTCACTGCACGTGACAAAAGAAAAGACTGAAGGATATAGCATTTTGGAAGAGTAGACCAAACTGTTATCAATTCTGTTCCTATTGATGATGACATTTAAATGTAACAAGGTGTACATTTGCTCTGGTCCTCTTTGCTCTTGTAGCGTGTAGCCCTGGCCATTATCAGGATATCAAACTAATGGACCTTTGGGCTGACATGGTTTGGCCACTGTTACTCTCTCATCTTCCTGGTGTTAGTTTAAAAAAAAAAAAAATCTTTATAAGTGCATCAGACTTCTCTGGAAAAGGTTTGTAGTAATTCAGGGTACGAGTCATACACTTATAGAGCTGTTAAATGGCTGTAATTAGATGACTCTTGGTGGAGGAAAATGATAGTAATTTTTTCCTCCTTATCTCCTTCATCTTTGTTTAGCTTTTACTTTCCAAATGGCTGTAGTAAAACAAAAGGGTGTATCATTACCTATGATTATTTTCTAGATTCTCCCTTTTTAGAAATGAGGCCTCTTAATGAGTGAAGCTATACATTGTGCGTAGCCAAATTCCCACAGGGTGCATTGGTTTGCAGCTCTTTGCTCCTGGTCACTTTTGTGGGATGCAAAGCTAAAAGGGAGTCAGGTGCAATCTCTTCTCCCTGCGTCACCTATAGCATGTCGTTTCAGAGAAGTTGTACATTGATGCCTCCCCTGGCTGTCCTTTTGTCTACAGGAGTTATTTACCTAATTCAGTTTCACTGATGATTTCAGAATTTCACAGTGTTACTGAGGGCATATTTGATAATGCACGAGAGAGAGATCCTAGATTATTGTGGGTGCTGGATTAATTTGTAGGGTTGCATTAAAAAGAAAATTTGGACATGATAAAGAGTAATTGAAAGAGAATACACATGGAGCCATGCAGTTCAATTTTTAGAGCTATTTTTGGAATAAAACTGCATTATAGGAGAACACTTTTATTTGCTTACAGCCTACAGCTTCCACATAGCTTGTACAATAAACAATTAGTGTTCATCTTCTTTACTAGAATGTGATCAAGTACTCATAGCTGCAAGTGGGTTATTGACAGTACAAAATAGCTGCTAAACATAACATATTGCAGTCCTTGAGGATGGGATTTTTTTGGCCTAGTCTGACATTTCTCTCTGGGCATTTAATGCAAGTATGCCATCTTGGGAAGAGGAATCTTCAGTGCAACACAGAGACAGTCCTCAATGGTTGACAATTTCTCTTTCCACCAGAGCATAATTGTCCTTAAAATTTGCGCTGTTCATCTTTGTTGCCTTCTGCTGACTTAACTTCATCTTTTACTTGTACATCTGCTATAAAGTCTTCTGTAGTTTTCTACCTGCTGCATTCATTTTCTTTTACATGCTTTATCTTTATTTTGTACTGAATTTCTTTTCATGTTGCATGTGTGAAAGGGGAATAATTCCCAAATACTTGTTAAAGAAGGGAAAAAAAAAAGACAGGTAAAGTATTAAGTGACTGTCCAAAAGGAGCATGCCCTTGAAGTTTGTGACTGCACAAAAGGAGAGTGTCCTTGAAATTGTATCAAGTGCTGTCAATGTGAACCAGTCACAAATTTGACATAGGCATATTTGCAAAATGGGCATACTAATGTAATACTTAGAGATTGGATCTCTTTATGACTCCTCATATGGGTAAGAGCCACACAAGTTGCAGTATATGTTCTTCATCCTTTTTCCCCCAAACAACAAATTATATATATTTAAATTTTAATCACAAACTTCTGTTATATAGCTCTATTTTTTGTATTTCAGTAACTGCTGCTGATAAACGCTGTGGGGCCATCTGAGCAGTGCTCCTTGCTACCAAGCAGTATAGAATATTATTTGTCTGCAAAAATCCGTAACATAACAATGCAGCAATTATGTGTCACAGAATACATAGTCATAGCAGAAAACCTGTTTAGCAAAAAGATTTATAAGGTACAAAGTGCTTTTCTAAGAGTACTGGGGAACCACTAAGCCCTGAAAACTGTTTTGTGAAGTAGGTGCTCTGAGAACCAATCCAAAAGTCAAAAGAAAATCAAAGGAAAGGTACTTTGAATTTCCTTGTGTTCATCTGTCTTGGGTAGCTACTGGACTGCTCATCAGAGTAACTGAACACTCCACAATGTTGTAATGTCTTCTTTTCCATAGCATCTTACTATTAATGTGAATCTTTTCCTCCTTGGTAGAAAGATACTAATCTTCCAATTTTAGATTAGGGAACTGAGTCAAGGATTAGAAAGTACAGAAGAACGTGGCTGCCTCAGCATCACAGTTGAATCCAAAAGATAGATTTGACATACAGCATTTACAGTATTGACAGAAAGAGTCAGGCATGTATTGACATAGGTCACAGGACAAATGAAACAGAAAATACTACTAAGGTAGTGGGGTATTTTAAAGCTGCCTTTTTTTACACACCATAATGTTATATTAGTTGTTATTTTTTAGGCTAATGCACCACTCCAAACATCATGCTTCTGAACTTGCTCTGAAGATAGATGCCTGAAACTTATTACTTCAAGCAGGGTTTATGCCTTTCATTCAACATAGAACTGCTGAAGTGCTGGTAGGCTTTTATCTTTCTGTAGAGCAGCAGTGAGAGAAGTTAACTGAGACACTGGAAGAAATTTTTTCATAACCTTTCTGTCTGATAGATTCAAACACTTATGTCCTATATTCTAGAGAGGAGAGGTTACCCTAGCGCTTGGTTAGGTTAGAGATGGAAGTGGGAATGGAGAAAAATTATAGCCCGACTCCACTGAATGATTATATGGAATTATTAAATATTCATTAAACAAAGAATGAGAAAAAAAGAGAGAGAGGAAACAAAAATATTCATGATGCAGCACTGGTTTTGCCATCCAGAAATGGAGAGGGAAACCTCAGTTGCAGTCCCTGATCTAATTATTGTTTAAATATTTAATATTGTGTTCACTGGAAGACAGACACATACGGAAATTGAACCCCAAGTCTACCTTCCCAAGTAAATGTTTGAAGTGCCAGGCTTTTCAGTCACATTCATTGCTGTGCCATCTCGGGAAGATAGAATATGTAAATAGGCCCCAGCAAGATGAAAGTGCTTTGAAAGTAAAGGAAGCAGGTTCCTAGTTTTTTCCCTCCTGTTCCTTTTCTCACCTGCACTGCAAAGTAGTTGACTATTATAGTTTGTTTGACTTGGAGGTGCTTCTGAGCTTCCAGCGTCCTGGATGGGTAAACCAACCACACATGCATGGCATTTAAGGAAGAAGGAACTCATGAGACAGCAGGGTGCTAAAACGTCTATACAGAATTTGGTTATCTAAATGTAAACATATCTAAATGTAAACATAAACATATAGGCTGTTACCGTAACCAGCAGAGAATTCTTATTCTTTGTAGATTTGGGTTGCTTCCTTAGAAAAAAGCCTGTATTTATAAACAATAGGTATCAAATCTGTAGCCTGCTGGAAGGGATGCCTTCTCTTCACCCTAAATGCAGACTTTTGTTAAATGAACATCAAAAGGAGTTCATAACTGGTAGTTGGAAAAAAAGGAAAGGAAAGAGTAAGTATTTCAGATACAAAATAAATAGAAAGTCCAGGAGTGAATCACGTCAGCGAGAGGCAAATATTCCTGATCATGCAAAGAGCTGGCTATGTTGTGAATTTAGTTGTAGTGGATGCTTCAGTTTTGTTAAATGTCAGCACATAAGCAGATTAGAGAGCTGCACTATGCTGGAGAGGGTGTATGAGTTGATGTATATTTTCAAGAATTTTTCAGAAATTCAAGCAACCTTGTAAATAACTACAAGGGAATCAAGCACTCTTAAGGAAACCTTCAAATTTAATACCAGATCTTATCTCATGCCGTTAGGTGGAATATTAATGCATAACATTTATGTTAGGGCTAGTACTAAACGTATTATGGTGCAATTACTGTCAGGTTGCTTCTAAAAATTATCCCATTTAACTTTGACACTCTGAGTTGTAATAATTTTCTAATACAAATTGTTTTGAAATAAAATAACTAAGTTTGCCCAAGAGAAGAGAGAGCCTGTACGCTTTTTTTTTTTTTTTTCTTTATCCCCAACGGTTAAACAGGTGAAGGGAGACTAAATGTGTGGAGGTAGGCTGGGTGTGGAAGCTTTTCAAGTGCTTGAGAGGTTAATTCAGCCCTCAGTGTTTCTTTCCTGGATGATCTGTCTGCATTTATTTCCTACGAAAGGCAATTGTGCTTCCTAATTCGGTGTTATCTTAAAGGATATTATATTGTATTTTGTTATTGTAACCTGTTTGTGTACTATTTATGTGATGTGGGTCACATGACTTCAGTGTAAAAGTCAGGTTGCTGTTATAAATTGCCAACATCATTTGTAGAATAACATTCTGGAGATGTCCACTTAAAAAAAAGCAGAACTGTAATTTTAACAGTAGTATCTTAATTTTTGCTTTTTGCTGTATAAACTACATGTCATTTGATTAGCCTTCTGACATTGAGAGAGCTGTATATCCTTTTTAAATACATTTAGAAACACAAATCAGTTGGTAATTATCCTCCCCTTCCCCTTTCTCCCTTTCCTCTTATACTTTTGCCCTCTTTTTTTCTTTTTTTTCTTTTTAATGGTATCATTCACTTTCCTAGTGGAAAAGCTACCCGAGGTACATGGTTCAGAGCCACAAAAGAGCAGCTAATCAGGGACAATCCTTGTTGGAAAAAAAAAAAGTGTATGTGCTGGTCATTAACCCTCTCTCCTGTATGTTTCAGGTCAGAGGTGTAAAAGGAGTCTTTTTGGCCAACCAGAAAATTGATGGGAAAGTTACAACGCTGATAACCTACAACAAAGGCCGTGACTGGGATTTTTTAAACCCTCCAGACATTGATATGAATGGCAAACCAACAAACTGCAAACCTGTAAGTGGTTCTTTTTAGCCTATCCTTTCTCTAAAGTGCACAAAAACTATTTTTGTGGTAGGATGCACAGTAGTTCCAACAGCCCAAGAGCTTTGTGCCAAGTTTACCAGCCTAACTAGTAGGCCAATCTACTTGCTTTGCTCGAGCAGTGGTTTCACAAGCTGTTAGTCCAGTCATCTTCTAGAGTGGGTAGCCAGGACTCTCTGTTGTGCTGCATTTCTTAATGTGGAGCTTACTTTGTCACAAAGAGGACGTTCTTTCTTGTGTGTCAACCACACAGCCCGGTTGAGAATAATCATGACAAGACATTTATGGCTGGATATAAGTCAAATAGAGTTTACCAATGGCTCTTCTTTTTCCATCTTTCATATTTTTGTTTCATCTTAAACCAGGGTCCCCTGTTAAAGGGAACTCTTGGCAGCTGCTTGGAAATAAACACCACAGTTAACTGCATGAAGAAGTCCGTTCTTACTGTAAGATTATGTTATTTTAGCTTGCTTAGATGTCCCAGCTACCCATAATATTTTGTTATTTGCAAGGATGTACTTGAAAACCCTGTATGTTTTCTCACACAGTCTGCTCCTGGGGTCTCCAAGATGGGCAAAATAAATGGTTTTAGTCCTGCTGCTGCCAGAGATTTGATCCCTCTCCATGTAATGGAAATGGAGGGCTGGAGCTGCTGGCTCCCTTTTGAAGAGTTTAAGACCGTGCTCTATGTTTTGAGCCTGCAGGGCCTGATCCAGAGCTCTCTGAGATGAGTGGAGGGATCAGAGTGGCAGCAGCTCCCAGGCAGGGCTGGCAGCCGGCTCCTGGTAAAGCCCATGGTCAGATCGCTGTGAGCAATATGACCTCTGAGTGCCACTGCACAAAGAGCAAGAAGCAGTAAGTTGCTTAGCAAGGATTGATGATCAGATGTGTCCAAAAGTCATTATGCTATTTTTTCATACTGCTTTTTTTCTAAAAAAGACATTTCAGTACAAACACTTAGTTTTAATCATCATTTTACCAGTTACCTGGGACCAAAAAACATGCAATACTTGTTTTTTATACAATAATTTCATCCTGACTTTTTTGAGTTTGGAAATCTTTTTGCTGAGACAGTGGCAGACTATGCAGACATCACCAGAGATTCTTGTTAGTTAGATAGCTAAGGTTAATATTTCAGACTGGGTTTTAGCTCTGTGGGAGACAGACATTCTCTTTCTCCACAAAGACATACAGTGCTAAAGCTGCTCAGACTGGGCTTTCATTACTGTTGGAGCATAACTGTTACCAGTTGTTTGTTTTGGTTTGTTTTAAACCTGTTGTCTTCTTCCTCCCCAAGCCTGATTGCTACCTTCACCTCCATCTCCGCTGGGCAGACAATCCCTATGTGTCAGGAACAGTTCATACGAAGGACACTGCACCAGGGCTCATAATGGGGGCAGGTAAATGCATAAAATCATTTTTTAAGACCTGAAATGTGGTAGCAGTTCTTTGTAGATCTATAGTCTTTTGGTTTATAATAATACCATGCTAGAAACATTGCCAGTATAAGGCTCTCCCTGCAGAATAACCCGTTATGGGATCTCTTCATCAAATAATAAAAGTTAGTTCAAGTCCCAGAGCTGTGTCTTCTAGTGTTCTACATATATAGAACCGTAACAGCATACATTATCTTTCTCTGTGCTGTGTAATATCTCCTTCCCTGTTTGTGCAGTGTGGAGGAGTGACGGGGGCTGAAGGACTTGGCCTGCATTCTTTTTCTCTACAGGTGGGGTGTAGGGACTCCAGCATCATGAATAGCACAGCAAATCCAATCAACTGATGTAAGCAATGGCCAAGCCTTTGTTCTTTATGCTCAGATACAGATAATTTGTCTTGTAATTGTCATTAATTCCCTTTTTGCCTAAAGGGAGATGAAGCGAAAGAGGCAAATGTGTCTCTGTGTTGGGAAGAGTGCTGGTTGTGGCTTCTCCATTATAATGCACATAGAACCATGCTACTGTGAAGTGGCATTTAATAAAAGAAATGCCATTGCAGTGTTGGCTACTCATCAAGAAAAATATTCACATAACTCTGTTTTACTTTGTATCCTTGCGATTCATCTATTCATTTAATTTAATTTTCTGTTTCTTTATTTCAAAATTATTGAAATGATAACTGTTCTAAGAGGTCTTTTAAATTGCATTATTTTCTTCTTATGGATTATGTTTAGATGAAATACACACATGTACTGCTTCTCTTTTCCTAAAAGTATATCTGTTTTTAATCAATAATGCTTTCTGCCTTAGCTTACACTATTCTCCTATAAATGGCTTACTAAATTGAAAATTTCCTGAGAATATCAAGGTGAGCATATTTGGTGTTGAAAGAGACCGACAGCTGCCATTACTTCAATATAACAAGATTTCAAGTTTTCCCCTTGTGTAAATGGAGTTTAAAGTATTTTACCGGAGGCAGACCTACCTGGTGAAATGCTGCTATGTTTTTATTGAAACGAATGAGACTAAGAATTTATACAGTGTCCTTGTAGATACATTTCTGTTAGGTGTTTAATTCACATTTTATGAATTGCAATATTTAAAGAAATAACTTTTGTCTCAGGCATCTTCTTTTCATGTAAAGGTACTCCTATTCTAATATAGGTTCTTACTTTTAGCCTCCTTATATTGCACCTGAATGCCTTCTAGTAAAAAATTAAGAAATGAGGTTTAATTAATTAGTCCGCTACTTCTATTTCATTTTTCTCTGTTCTTGCATTATAATCCGATGTGGTGAACTGATATTCATTGAGATGTTGGGTTGGTTTCATTTGGATGGGTTTTGTGGAGTTTTTTTTAAGTGCACTGTTCTCTGAGACAATATTAGGGATGGCAGGTTGGGGAAGAGTATTTTGCCCCTAGTTCCTTCCTAGAAGGGGGTGAGATTTTATCACTGTGACATTGTCTTTCTTGTAAACTTGTCAACAGCTTTCCTCAATGTGAACATGAGGGAGCCTTTTTGATGACACCCATCTATAAACTTCTATGTTAAAACTGCCTTGATTGTGGAGCAACCTATTGTGTAATGGAAATGGTAGAGAGGCACCATCACTCATAGCAGCTGGCTAAAAAGCTAGGGGGGATGGTGTGGAAGTGAGGAAAAATTTGCCCAAGAGTAGTGCAGTATGTCCTTTCTGTGGTAGAAGGTCATGCAGTTGCAAACAGAGCCAAGGGGCCTGTTTTGGAGTCTTAAATACCTTGAAGAGCACCTGCATCCCCTTGCCAACAGACGACCTGAATCAACTCTGATTTTGACTTGCATTTACATGATTTGGATGCTCAGGTCATCTAGATTCAGTACATATGTTCAGTCTTATATGGCAAACCTGATAACCTTGTAAACTTACACTTCTTATCAGAAATACTTTACATACAATGAGCTTGAATTTCTTCTGGCCTGATCCTTGAAATCGGTACTCCTACATAGATCAAGAGAAGTACTAGGATACACATATGGAAATCAGATTTTTTGGGTCACATCACACTATTGGAATTTTACTGTTAGATTTAAGGAGAGCACATCTTCTGGAAATAACTGAAGCTTGTAAAGATCTGTGAATGTCAGTTGATCACAGCCTGCCTAGGAACCATTAGTGCCTTGTGCTGTGAAAAAGGGAAATGTATTCTGAGGGTGAAGTAGGTAAATAACTGCCAACGGAGAGGGAGAAATACTAATACTCTGGCAAAATACTCTACAGTGACCTTATTAATAAGACTGTGTAAAATTCTGATCATCAATTTTCAGGACCAATGAGCAGGTGCTAAGAAGGCCTACTTGGCAGTTGATGGAAGTAGAAAATATTTGCAAGAAAACCTCATTAGCTGAGAAAAATAAAGGGCAACAACAAGTATTATTTTTTTCCTGAAAGTGTAACCATGGGGTTGAAACAAGTGATGTAAACAAGTGGATAAGAACTGGAAATTAGAAAACAGTTTCTGACCATAAGAGCCATGAAGTTCATCCTCTCAATAAGAGCAGTGTGGCTATCAATCAAAAAAGAAAAAAAAAAAAAAAAATCCTCTAACCTGGAGTTTGGCTACTTTATAGAAACCTTATATAGCACAGCTGCTTGTGGTAATGGAAAACCTAACCTGTGACTTAAGGATAGTTTTGATACTGTGCTTGAAAATCAGAGCACAGAGACTACTGAATATTGTTTTAATTCAAAAAGGAAAAAAAAAAAAAAAAATCCTCTAACCTGGAGTTTGGCTACTTTATAGAAACCTTATATAGCACAGCTGCTTGTGGTAATGGAAAACCTAACCTGTGACTTAAGGATAGTTTTGATACTGTGCTTGAAAATCAGAGCACAGAGACTACTGAATATTGTTTTAATTTAAAAAATAATGAAATGGTGAATAGCATTAACACCTAGAGCATTTGGGAAAAATGCAATAATAGGATGTTAAAATTGCATCTTTAAAAAATCATATTTACAAATAAAAATTCCACTCTATTAAAGTTGCATAAATAGTTCTGAGGAATGCATATTTTTAGCTTATGTATATATATAAATTGTGCAGACAGAATATTAAATTTTATAGCTGCATATTAAAGTGTTCTTTTAACTGCTTTGCTCCCTTTATGAAATGTAATAGGATTTTGCATTTACATTTGATTTTCGTGCATTTTAATCTTGGCAACAGCTTCTATTTCTCACAGCACCAGCTATGAAATGTGTGTCAATTGATGTGTAAATTTTTACTATAAACTTGTGAAGGACTTTTCTATGAAAAATGTTTAGAGAAGTGTAGATTTTTCAGGTGCTAGTTTACAATAATTGTCTGCTTAGCTTCCAATCCAGATGGCAAATCAAGCAAGCAGTAAATGCTGCACTTTCACACAAATTGAGGAAGTGCTGGAAAGTTCAGTTTACTTTTTGTCATATCAGGCCCAAATACATAGCATATATTGTGATAAATCTCTATCATTTTTCACAAAAGTAGCATGCCAGGATGCCACTGTAAAAAGGATGAGGGAATGGGGAGATGGTTGAGCATTTCCCCATGTGTTTTAGAGTGAATATGCTGCAATTCGCTTGGATTTTTTTCATCTCAACATTCCCCCAATCTGGTGGCATGAATCACACCCTCAGCCCTCAGCTAAACACATCTTCAGCTTGCCAGGCAAAAACTGTCTGTCTGGGACATTTAAACACAAATTGGTTGTATGCTTGTTCTACACTGTGACTACAAGCTTACAAGCCATGAAATTTTAGCTTATTGTGCATTGACTGAAGAGATGTTACAACTGTATTAATTACCAGTAATCTAGGCAAGGTACGTCTTTCTTTTTGGAGTAGGTATCTGCCTGTATGCTAAATTTAAGGGGCTGGAAAAGATTTTCCACATTAGAAGGATTTTTGAAGTGTTGCATACAGGGTTTATTTCTTCTCACACTGAGCATGTCTAAAATCACATATCAAAATATGGGTAAACACAGTGATAAGTAGCACTTAAAACATCTAAATTATTAGTCAATTGTAAATGAAGGTAATCTCCCATATTTGTGTGACCCGGTAGGAACATGCCAAAATCCCTAAGCAAAGACAAACTTTTAACTACTCTCTTGATAGCTGTATGTGTTTTTCACAGCTATACCACCTTTCCAGAGAGCTTGGCTGGCCGGCGGTCACCACTAAAATACATTGCTTTCTTTCACAACCCTGTGCTACCAACTGTCAAACTGGCATGTGCAAAGTTACCAATAGCTTGGAGAACTACGTAGAAGGGTAGTTAGTACCCCTGTATTCTAGTTTTTGGGACTTCCACCCCTGCAGGGATGGAATGTGTGATTTTTACCCAGTTACTTTAAAACTAGCCTTTACGCAGGACAAGTGAAAAAGCAAAAGAGGATTTCCTATATCCCAAAGCACAGTTTGAAAACGTTTATAAGAATGCGTGTAATAGGAGTAAAAGATGACTGTGCTCAATCAAAAAATCAAAAATTCAGACCGAAATGTTTCCTTTTGTTTGCTAATTTTAAGAAACAAGGCATCAGAACATAGCAGCAGAGCCATACTGGCTCAGGTCAAGAGTCCATCTAGCACAGTGTCCTGGCTCTGTTGCTCACAAAATCTTTTGGGGAAGTGTTTAAGAACAATTTAGGTGTACATGGTCCCCCAGGCTATGATTTGGGAGAAGGCACTGTTTCTGATAAGTGCTACGATCAAGACAGCACCAAGTTTACCCCTCCTAACTGATACAGCCCAACAAAGCTTGGCCTTCTACCCTCAGACACATCCCTTGTGGCTGGGGACGTGCCACACGTCCTCAGTTTCATCACATGAAACCACCGTTTTCACGGCCTGTAACATAACCCTCATGTTATTTCAGGTAATTTGAACCTGGGGGGGACCCAAAATACTCCATCTCCTGGCCATTGCAGCACCATCTGGGGAGAGCCAGGGCTGCACGCTCTGTGTTGTGAAGGTGGTCAGGTCATGCCAACTGGCTCAGGGCTGCAGGGTGCTCTCTGGCCTTCCCTTATTTTATGTATGCATGGTGTTTGCAGTAATGCCATCTCTTTGTTAGGGACAGAGGATGAGTCTCTAGCTGCCTTTAACAACCATGTATTTAAAATTGCATAAGAAATGTAGAAAGCAAAGTTGAAGCAAACACTCACAGTAATTTGAAGAGTCTTCTTTCCTGTTCACGTCATTTAGCTGCAAAAAGAATATAAAATAAGACAAACTTGAGAAGCTTCAGTATTACAGACAATACTTCTTGAAACTAGATGGCAAAACACTCACCATCATGTGTCAGAGGGGTTTTCAGGCCATTTAGATCAAAAAGTGATGTTAAAATGATACCGCTTATAGCTCTGGCTAATATAATCTGCAGTCGATTACCCACTCCAGATGCAGTAACTTTTTCAGTATGAACCTAAATTGCCTTCAGTGTATTATATTACCTTTACTTGTTACCACAGATGGTTTTTGAGATCTAACACAGAACCAGTAAAATGATAAAAAAGTTTCCATATTTTAGTAGCACACCTGAGGAGTTACTGCAGATGTTTAAAACTGTAATAAGGATCACAGATTCTGGTGTGATTCACCAGGCAAACAGCACTCTGATACTTGTGGGTGTGCAGTACAGTCTGAACACTTCAGGACATGGTGGGAATGGTACTTACAACCTGTAAGTAATGGCTTCTAGTCTTGGGGCTGAGCATAAGTTGGCTGTTTCTTGCCTTCTGTATCACTTGACCATGATGTCAGTTGTTCATACGCGTTATTGGCTGCCATGCTCACCACAAATACAAATAAGGTTCACAATTCCACATGGATATGGCATGGAAACTTCCAGGATGTTTCAGCTGTGCCTTCTGAGTGCTCCTGTGACTTTGTAGGCATTTGTTTGTAAGGTTATTAATGCCAGGACTTTTTGCATTTCATCTGATGTGAATTGGAGCTGCTGTAAAGGTGTTTACGTGGTGCTGTTACATGTGCTTGGTCTAGTTAGCTGGCTTAACCCAGTAATGTGACTCATTGTGAGGTAGCGAGAGCTTTGAAGTAAAATTTTGCATTTTATTTTAAATCTCAAAAATAACAATGTCCCAAATTTTGGAAGTTATTTTTTATTAGAATACAAAAAAAAAAAAAGTTAAAACAGTGTAACTCTCTAAGTAGAGAAAACCCATAACTCTTGTGTGGCGCATGTTAAATAGGAAGGTTTGCAAATGTGGTGAGTCCACTAAGTTCTTTGAAGGACTTAGTTTTATTCCAGTTCTACTTTTTCAGGCTAACAGCTTTCAAAGATACCCTTGGCTTAAATTCATCACGCCCTCCTATGTTATTCCTATGGAAATTTCCTTCCGCCTGTCACCCCTGAGACGTGGCCGCGTGGCTGTTTCCCACTGCAAATAACCCCTGCACTTTGCTGCGCCTCCCTGTCTCTGTTGGTGGTGCAGGTTTCCTGCTGGCTGCCTTTCCTGCTTTTTCTTTCTGAATCTACTGACACCATTTTTTAGCAAGACATTGTCTGTGGTACCCACATAGCAAACTGCAACTAAACTGAAAAGTTTTATCCTCCCTTACAGAAAGGGTTTTCTGATGTGCTTGAGGACTTGAGTTTATAAAGTTTGCAAAATTATCTAATAGAATTGCATCTCCTAAAAAATCTGGAAGTAGTGGAAATTAGAACCTTCTTAATGCACAGAACATTATGTCAGCAATCAGAAGTTCCTGCGCGTACCCCTCTGGCTTTTCGCCCTTGGCCTGGGGACAGACCACTTTCAAAGGTGAAGCAGTGAAGTCCATTTTCCCAAAGCAGTACACCAGCCTCTATGCCAAGTTTGCCATCAGTTGCGTTTTTTGACAGAATGGCGTTTCTCTGTAATTATAATTGAGACCATCAACTCCTTTTGTTCATTTACCAAGAAAAGGCAGTAAAGGTAAACCAAAGCTAGGAGAAGTTATGTCTGTCTTGTTACAGAGCTGCAATTACAAAGCTGTTGCTAATATCTTTCAGTCATTACCGTATCAGCTGGATATAAAAGGCTTTCTAATGAAGCACAAGTTGATGCTGTTTAGTTTACAGACTAATTCTCCATTAGCTAAAGCAATTTACCACTGCACTTTTTAAAGTGCAGATCCATAGCAATTCTCAAAATAAAGACCTACTTATATAAGCAGATTTCAGTAAGTGGTAAAAAGAAAGAGGTAGAATAAACAGCATTTATCCAGGAGCAAAATTAACGATGCATTCATTAAAGGTATCAGTGCAAAGAAGGGTGTAGACTGACAGTAATACTTTAGATTCTAGCAAGGAAATAAGTATTTCTATCCCCAGCTATCCCAAAGAAAAAATTCTGTGGGTAATTGCAGAAGCACAAGAATATACCCATTTGCAGAAATATATACTGGTGAAAACTATACAAAGGAAAGTAAGAATAACAAGAGAAATATGTTTTGTGTAAACAGCAAATCAAATCTCCCTTCCCTTCCTACAAATCCTGAGAAGGTGATTTATCACTCATACCTCCTTCTAGTGACCAGATTAATCTTTGCTACACAAAGCTGATGGGATCTGGTCCTACTTGCTGATGAGATCTGTCAGACTCGGTAAAATCAGATCATGTTTCCTGATCTTTGCTTACATGGGGTTCTAGGATTCAGAGTGAAAATAAATTGAAAATGGCCATAAACCAAATGAATTTAAATAAACTTGAATTTGGGGAGAAAATACAACTGAATTCAGATGTGAAGCTTTCATTTTAAATCTGTCTCATTAGACAATTATTCACAACTTAATCATGTTTAATTTTTGGGTTTTTTCCTCTTATACTGGAAGATCTGCCTAAATAAATGCAACGTGACTGTAACCAAACCATGCAATTTTCCAAGGACTTAATATGTTTTTTTTAAAAATTTGAACTGTGTTAGGTCTGTGGTCCTTTGTCCTTAACACTGATTATGTGGTTGTAACTTTCCGTCATGGAGGTTTGATTTTGATTTCTGGTATCACTAGAGCCTTTGTTTCCTAAAACTAGACAGCCTTATGTATAAATTATAACTCTTTTGGGAAGCCTCGCTACCCTGGCTGCATAAACCAAGTCAGCAGGCAGAGCGGTGGGAAGGCGAGAACACGCACCTCCTGGGCAAGCACCCCATGGCCTCGGTGCTGACTTAATGGTGGACAGTTTTTGAAGGTGAAGATGATGTTTGCGGGGGAAAAAAATAGGGGTTGTTTGGTCCACAATTGCCCATTTCTCTCTCCCTCCCACTTGGCACAACTGCTGTTATATCCAGTAGTAGTCATGAGGATCATCCCTGCACTTTGATTCTAAGCTGGTTTTGGCACATTTTTAATCTTACAGGTCTTACATCTACTTCATCCATAGGAGCCTGGTTCTTAAGTATGTGTTCCGCCCACATCACCTTCATTCGTACTGTACTGACCTTATTAAATCTCCTCATTGCCTACAGGAATAGGGTCTTATTTTCAAAATGACAGGGCCAACTAAATCTGTGCTGAACTGTTTGACAGAGAGGGTGAAGAGGGTTGGAAAGATGAAAACCCAAGAGGCAGTGGCGTCTTCTGAAATGTTAGATGCAGTTGAAAGAAATGAATGGACTCCTATACATTCCCTGATTCAACATAAATATCCTAATCCTGTCTAGGCTGTATTTAGGGTTAAATAATTTAGAGTTATACCATTAAACACTAGAGTGCATGCAATCTTCATAGTCCAAATAGTGTGTGTATTTTGGGCAGTGGGTGCTGTCATTCCTCTCAGGAACCTTTCAGGACTAATGAGCACACTCTGTATAAACAGATCTCTTTTGGTGGTTAAAAACAGCTATTTATATAACACGCAAGTGAAATTTTATACCACTATCTTAATCTCAAGTGTTTTCTTTCCTCATCTCTTCTGCTTAAGAGGATCTGATAACTTAGATCCTATTTTTACTGTAAAAACAGGCAAACCATATATTTAAGTCAAAATCCCCTGGAGGATATCATTTGGAAGGAATATTGTGCAATGATTGCTTCTCCCCTAGAATACTGTAAACTGCCTGGTGGTTTAATAGTTTCCTATTTGAAATACCGCATGTTAAAAGATGGAGATCTCAGTATTTGGAATTGTATCTGCTAAGATCATCTTCCACAAGTTGTTTTTTTTTTTTAACTTCTGTTTGCTTTGCACTAAGCTGAATGCTAGCTGCTGCTCCTCAGTGCTTTTTGTCAAAATATTCAGTAGCTTCCTGGTCAATATTTAGGTAAATCAAGTAATTCTGCTTTAGATTCTTTTGTATTTACACACTTTTTCAACTCCCCTGCTTCCTCTTTTCAGTGTTACATATTTCTCCAGATTCTAGATGTTCCTACAACTTCATAAAGTCTTACAGATAAAACATTTTTTATTTTAACAATTCAAGTTCAAGACGAATAATTTTACAGAACGTGATTAAGGTTAAGGTACAGCTTCTGAGTTTTTGGGCATTTCAGTCTTACAGTTTAAGTATGTGTTCTTTTATAATAATTTTTCAGCATGCAGCAACACAACTAAAATATTGGTTTGGCCTCTGTATTTCAGTATTAGAATTAAGCCTCGCTGCTCCCACCTATGTATAGCTAGCAATGTAAAGGAAGTAGTTAAAAGTGTACATATATGTTTTTAAAAGAATTTATCTGGTGCTACCAGAAATGAAGTCAGTCTGCTGATCACCTGAGTTTAGTTCTTGCTCTGGCCTAGAAACTTCTCACCCTGACTGGCATCAGGACTAGATCAAATCTCTTGCTCATGTGGATGCAACCCTTGTTTCCTCCTGTTTCATGACAGGTAACCTGGGGTCCCAGCTGGTGGAGTATAAAGAAGAAATGTACATAACATCTGACTGTGGGAACACGTGGCGTCAGGTAGGAAACAGGACTCATCCAAGGCACCTGGAAATAATTTTAATGTACCCGATATGATAAATTTTATAATGCGTAACTAATCTTTACATACCCACTGTTTTGAGGAAGGTGGCTATTATTACCCCATTTTGCTTGGCAACTGGGAGAGATTAAGGAGGTGATTGGCAAAGACCCAAATTGGTCAGGCTGTCATGGAGTCTGTTTAGGTTTTTCATGATTTAAGTAATGTTCCTATGTTAATGATGAAGTGTTGTTCAGCTAGATCTGACAATCCAAATATTTGAAGCTGAAAGACATGGTTTAGGTAAAAAGGAAGAACTTCTTCATAGTCTGAAAACTGGTATTTAAGCTTAAACTGTTCTCCATTGAAACTGAGAAAGCAAAAAGAGTTTGAAAAATGCAATAAACCTTTGAATGTCTTTTAGTATGATTTAATCAGTTCTGTGACTACAAACATCAAAGTATTAAAAAAACCCCCAAAACTAAACAAAACAAAAAACAAAAAAACCCCTACCAGCCTTGTAGTAGCTGTACCACCATTTGAATTCTGGATGTCTTTTGCTTCCAATGCCTAGTGTCAATTTAAACATTGCACCTTTATTATGTGTTTTTCCTAAACTGCTCTGTCTTAGCAATGTTTAGTCACAGGCATATTTTCTTTTTGAGTGTAAATAACAACAGCAATTGTGATCATAAGATATAAGTATGTTCTGGAATCTACTTATACTTTATATCCAGGAAAAAAAACTCAAACCACCAAAGTGTGTCAAAAAGTCATTTAATTTCAGTTAAAATAGTCTTCTAACATTCAGCTAAAATAAAATTAAGTTGTGTTATTATCTGAGAAGAAGTAAGTGTGAAAATGGTCTCGCTGGTGTTATTGAGCTCAGGGAGATTGAGATAAAAAGAGAAAAATACAGACAATTTCTTATATTGCTATTGTAGGGTGCCATTAATACTCCACAGAAGGACTTTTCAAAAGAAATACATTATTTTTGTCATTATAATGTCCTTTGAGGTTTAAAAGATAAAATTTTATGCCAAATTCCTTCTTGAATTCTAGCAGGTGATAAATAGGTGTTTAAATGCAAAAGTCTTCCAGGATTTACAGTGGATATGGTGTTGTCCGATACTTCACAGAGACCTCTCTAATAATTTATTGTCACCATTTGCCAAAGTTCTATGGCTTTTCTGGGGTGAAAAATAAGAAGCAAAGAGTGAAGGGGATCAAATTCCTATTTTCACTGCTTTTTATTTGTGAGACACTCAGGCAAATGATATGTAATGAAACTTGACCTTAAGATGACTATTCGTGCTGTAAAACCAGCCACAAACTGATCCCTCATTATGACAGTCAAAATGAAAAACACCATTGCTAGCTTTATTTTAATTAAAACTGCTATGAAGCCTTTGAAAGAGCTTACTCAATCTTAATATTTGCCATCAGAATGAAAATGTAGATTATTGTATGCATTTTATGGCCTCACTGTTCGTGATCAAACAGTTCTTCCAGAGGACAGCGGTACATTTCCTTTCTCTGCTGGAGTTCATGCAATGAAGGACAAGGCTTCAGTCAGACAATGCCGGAATTATTTAGACAGTAAATTGCAGGTCTTCAGAGCTGGCAAAAACAGAGCAAAGCTCATGTTTTGGCACAGCTCTTCGGGTGGGTTTAAGTCACTGAATTGGAAACTTTGCGGCTGTCATTAGTGAGTGCCTGTCACCTTTCTCACGTGCCACACATGATGTTGCAGAGCTGCCTACAGGCTGGAAGAGCAGGCTGTGCTTGAGTGGAGTGACGGAGAAATGCAGAAAAGTAAACATAAAGGACTTTGAAGAAAAGGCAGTTCAAGGAATTAATTAAAAGCTTTCCTGAAGTAATAGCAGTATTGGTTCATAGGCATATAGGACTGGGAGGAAGGACAAAGATCATGTAATACAACCATGTGCTCTAAGACAGTATCAAACGTACGAAGAACATCTCTAACAGAGGTTTGCCAGACCTGTTAGTCCTTCACTGTAGGAGATTCTGCAGTCATCTGTGTGGTGTTTCACCATTCTTCATAGATTTTTCTGAATATTAAACATAAGCTGGCCGTGCTTTTTGCTGTTATTCTTGCAATTTCACAGATTTTGCAAGGTAAGTTAGTTTCTTCTTGTCTTTGGAGGGGAGTGGTTTTCTGTCACCTTTGAATAATTTTTCAGATGTTGAAAGGTGATTATCATGTCTACCCAAAGCATAGGTTTTTTTCCACTTGGAAAAAAGCAAACTCAAATCCACAGATTTTCCTAGTGGATCCAATTTGTAAAGTGCCTTCCCTTTTTGTTGCTCATTGGTTGGACTAATATGATATCCTTTTCCTGAAGCACGGCAAAACTGGATGCAAAATTACAAATTTTATCAGCACTAAACAGAATTAAATGATTGCCCTTGACGTCTTGATGTTACTGGCACCTCATTTCAGAAGATTTCTCTCTGCGCTAGCATCACGTTGTTGACTCAGATTCAGTTTGTCATTCATAACTTGGACGAGTCCCTGAGTTCCTGAATTTGTAATACATTCTCAATTTAACAATGATCTGGTGATCCTTTTCTTCAGTAATTTCTTAACCAGCTGTATAAGCTTAAAATGATTTCAACTGAGCCCATATTTCCATAGCTTGCACGTGGTAAGGTCACACAAGAGTTCAGGAAGACTTACTATGGTAGGATATACAGCCAGTGTTCATAAGTGGAAATAAAAATGCCCGAATGAGTGTTTTGTGAAATTAAGTAAATACTGTTGATAAATGGAAAAGTAAAAGAAGGATTCTGATCATAAGTAGCCACAATACCACTCGGGCTGGCTCCAGTTGTTTGCCTGCCTTTTTGTTGCATGATGCCTGAGCTGCTTGGTTGTATCTCTTGAAACCGTGGCTCTACTGTGTGCCATTTTAAGGCAAACAGATTTGTGACTCTGTATTGTACAATATCGCACTGTGAATAGCAGTAATTTAGGAACTGATTGAGAAGTAGCTTAAACATCCATGCAGTGATCTGACCTATAGAAGGGAATCTCACCTTGACATTATCCTGAACTACATGGGCTCGCATCATCTTAAGTGAACCACGAAGATGTAGCCTAAAGTAAGCTTGTGGGACAGATGTGTCTGGAAGATTTCTGTGTCTATTATACTAGGAAAACAGTATCATAAAAGTGTTAATGAACATGATAGGAGTCAGGTAAATAAATCTTGCATCCTGGGAGAAGTGGGCTACTCCTGAACACAATTTCAGACCATACAGGTTTTAAAATGTCTTTTTCCCCCCACAGGGCCTGTTTTTTCAGTCCTCACTTTTAAAATACTAGGATACTCTGTCAAATGTAAAGAATGACCTTGTGTATACACATGAGTGTGTTTTATTTATTTAAAAAAAAAAATAATTCTGTTCACAGTTATGGTTTCCATTGCTATTTCAACAGCATCTGTTACAACACTGTGCTTGAAATAGGGCAAACAGAGTAAGAGAAAGGTCTGGCTTTCAAAATAAATGCCTTAAATAAAAGGAAATAATCAGCAAAAAAAGAACCTTTCATATTTGATCTGCTACCAAAGTAGTGTAGCAAGAAAATACTCAATTAAGCCAACAAGGTTACACAAAAGTCTGTTGTAGGTCTAGGAATGGAATTTAGATCTCTGGAGCTTTAGTCCAGTGCTTTGTTTGTTGGAATATTATTTCTTTTTGTCAAATCCTTTTGTATCAAAGCAATTTGGAAAACCTCTGTTTAAGCAAGATTACTTGTTTTCCTGCAGACCTCTTACGAGATGAATGGTAACACCTTTAAGTGCGGCGGTAAAGGCTGCAGTCCCAGCCTCTCGCCCCTGGGGAGGTCCAACTGGCTTATTCTGTGTGGGAAAACTTCCAGATTTGAATTTAGAAATGGATGTCACTTGGCAATGTTAAGTTAACGGTTGGACCTGATGATCTTAAAGGTCTTTTCCAACCTAAATGATTCTATGATTCTAAATTTATTACCTGATGTTAGTTAGTGGAGAAGATATATCAGAATTTGTGGCTGACTGTGAACATATGTATCGCTTGTTCCTGGGTTTGAACTTCAGCTCTGACACTGGGACCACCTTTGCCTAAATCCTTTGCAAAATGTTTGTCTTGGGTTTGTTTCTAGAAAGTAGACATAAATATTTACTTTTGTGCTGAACTCCACAGGCATGAAATTGTTAATTCTTTTCAACGTACTGAAGATGAAGAGTTGCTTTCATCAGGAATGTCATACATTTTGGTTATTAAATGTTTGAAATGTGTGCAAGAAGAGCATGATATGGAGATGGGATTAATATGCCTGTAATGTGCTTTATAGTGTGCCAAGTGGATGTAGGGTAAAGCTGGGGTACTGAAATGGTGCATGAGCAAGTGCCATGTTGCTTTTCTGGGAAAACCTAATTTGGATAAAGTGCTGCAGATACCAGCTTCCTTTATCTTTGGTGTGATAGTGATGCTTTTGGAGACTTCATGTCCCAGCATATACTGTTTCATTTTGATTTGAGCAAAAGTTCAAATGAAGTTTAGAGGAGGATCAAAACTCTACTTGCTTATCTGACTCCAGCTGATCTCATCCTTTTGAAGTGCATCTAAAATTAATGTCTATCCTTTACTGAATTTTCTTCTAAAATATGCAGCTGTGTGGAACAAGCAGATAGGGCTGTAAATGCCTCATATCAGGGTTTTGCCTGTAAATTGGCAACACTGAAAAGCTGATCAGACACTTGAAGCCCTAGGATTCCCATAAAATATGCTCTTACTAGATGAGAGGAAGACTGAATTGTGAACCTAAATTAAATGCTTGCTATTTTTGAAGTAATTGTGAATGTGCTGTAAGATACTTCTTTCCCCTCTCTGGTTCAGTCTTGCTGATAAATCCTCTAAATGTAGCATTTAGTATTGTGAAAAAAAGAAGCATTTAGCATTGTCAGGTTTTTTTTTCATTCACAAGGCAATGCAAAGCTAACCTTTATGGTTTTCACCTTTGCTTTGTCAAAGCCTGTAGGAGGCTGCATGTTCATCTCTTAACTGCTAAGTGTGTGTAGTAACTCTCACTTTATCACTTGCTCTTATGTTAAATGAACTTTCACAGGTTAATAACATGAGTAAACCCTGTCTTAAAACAGATTTCAAAGGTAAAAAAGGGAAGATATTTATCTGTTCATTTATTTTAGTACTGCTGATGACCTCTAGAAAATGAATGATAAAAAATTAGGAAATTTTGAATCCTTTATACCATTAAATCAATATTACATGTATGTGGGTTCAGAACTCAGAGCAGCCTCTGTGTGAGATCACATAAAGTTTGAATTTAAATAAATCATGGATACTGGAAATGCAAAAAACATGCTTGCACCAATTATTTCAAGTTATGTAGAGTCTGGAGAACAGGTGAGAAGGTCACGGACAGCAATATTTTTTCCTGTTTTTCTTAGAATTAGACTACAAAGCATTTTATTCTGCAAGATACACAGAATATGGCAAATACCAAAGTAAGGTGATAGGTCACTTGGTGATATATAATAGGAAGGAATGCAGAATGCATACTGTGAGAAATACAGGCTTGGGCTAAAATCATTTTAGACAGTTTAATCTGACTGTGATTTGAACCTGAACATTTTCTGATTCACCTGCTTAACTTGCTTTTCTTTTACAGCTGGGAGTAATATAAGAGTTAAACTGACTTTTATGAACTTTCCAATTTGAAGTGTGGACACTATAAAACATATAAGTCTTTTAATCCTGGTTTGCTCGTACATTTTATTTCTGCTGGTTTGTCCATTTGCTTAGCTGGCCTTTTTTTGTCTGACTTGTAGGTCTTTGAAGAAGAGCATCACATCTTGTACCTGGACCATGGTGGAGTTATTGTGGCCATCAAAGACACCTCTATTCCTCTGAAAATACTCAAGTAATCCTACAGTCAATTAGAGTAGAGCTATTGTGTATTTGAGACCTCAGGCAAAGTTCAGAGTTTAAGATGAGCATTTTGACGCGATCATGTATGAAATGCAGGTGGAGTCAGATTAATGTAATATTCATTAAGTCAACAAAATGCAGGTGGATGTTTTAAAGATTACTTCATGGTGCTGAGGATACCGTGGCATAATGCATAATCATCATAAAACTTTCTTGCATCAGCGTACATATTTTTCCTTAAAAGGCTATCCTGGAACTCTACAGTACAAGCCATGTTCAGCATGATCGTTACCTGCTACTGGTTTGCACCAGCATTCTCCGACATTGATGCTCAACCTATGATGCGTATATAAAGCCTAGGTATTCAGTCAGGATAGTTCGTTCATACTCCAGAAGACCTGGAGGAAATGTACAGAAGAAAAGAGTCTTTGATTCATAAAACTTGGGTGCAGAGAGTATTTGAAATGTTTTGCTGATTCATCAGCATCTTTGGAAAATTTTTAAGTGGATGGCAGAAGCTGTGAAGGGCCATCATCTTGGTGCCTGCAGTCACCGCACCTCCTATGTGTTTTAGCGATTGGGCTATTTTGCCTCTCATATTTCACTGACCTCTGCTTAACAGGTCTCTAGCTCAGAGACTGCTAGAAACAATGAAGTATAAATTAACTTGCTCTTGAACCTGCAAGGTAGCATGATAGTTTGTTGCCAGACCTCAGTTTTTATTTGCCTGAGAATGTCCACTGTTGTGGCAAATTTATTATATACCTTCTAATAAAGATGTGAGTCCCTGGATACGTTGTTGAGAAAAAGATCACATTAGTATGATATACTGTCCAGGCATAATGTATTTTGGTGATCATAAATCCTGGGGTTTGGTAGGGAGGGGAGTTTGTTTTTGGTTTTGTTTTTTTTTTTGAATGAATGAATTGTGGTTTGTATAGTAATAGTTGTAAATTAAAAACATTTCTGCTTTTTTACAGGTTCAGCATAGACGAAGGCCAGACTTGGAGTACACATAATTTTACCAGCACTTCAGTCTTTGTAGATGGATTACTTAGTGAACCTGGAGATGAGACACTAGTTATGACGTAAGTTTCTGGTTTCATATCTCTCTCTCTCTTTTTTTTTTTTTTTTTTTTTTCCCCCCCCAGGGCTCTGCCAAGTGCTTATGCACTTGAGCATATTTTTAATTGTGGGTGTTTGAGATAGTCCTTGAGTCAGTGGCTTTTGCTTCTTGCAGTCACACAGACTCTTACACTCATGTCCAAACAGCCCTAGTATGCAACCTGTCTTGGAAATTATCCGAGTGCAGTATTTCAGATTGTAAAGATGAAGTGTTATGTTCATATGAAATTTCACAAAGTTACCACCAGGGAGAGTGGAATAGTAGGATGGCAAATATAAATCTGACGAATGTAGGTAAAAAAAATAACTATTTCCTCCATTTTTTCTGTTTTCAACTTAGGCAGACTTCAAAAATGCTAAATGTCTATCCCTTCTTCTTCTGAAAATTGTCTGCACGGTGTAAACAACTGTGTTGCTGTCCTTGTTAACTACCATTGCAGTACTTTGTGTAATCAAACACTGTGCTAGCGAATATACGTTTTAATTCTATGTGGTGACTGAGGCAGATGCTGTGAGTAGAGTCAAAAATAACCAAATTCTGCAGCTCAGACCCTGTTTATCTTTTTCAAAAGGGCAGGGACATCTGAGTCTGAGCTGCAGGTTTTGCTCCGTCTCTAAGATAAATGCTAATATTTTAGAAGTGTCTGAGACTAAAACCCACCTATCCGATTAGAGAGAAAGGCGCGGACTGACTGCAGCAGGAAAGGGGAATGCACTCAGAGATGTGCAGGTTGTTATATGTGCTCCTATCAGAACAGCTTGCGTGATCCTTTATATTGGAGCTCAGCGTGTTCACGACAAGCTTTTTCTCCTAGGAGTTACAAATAGAGCTGTCTTTGATGTGTCCCAGTAGCATTTTCCCTGGGAAAAAAAAGAAATAGCCTAGTGTGGAGTTGTGTAAAGGATCCTCAGCAAAACATAAATCCTACCCAATGTACTTAAAAGCATTGTGCCAAGTTCATAATGCTGCTGCGCAGGAGTGGATTTGGTCTGTTAGTTCGTTCTTTCTCCACTGTCTCATTTATCCTCTGTTATACATATATGACCCAAGAAGGAGAGTATTACTGCTCCATCTTCCCCTTCTCTCAAGCATAGGGGTTTTTTATCGTATAATATATACCACATGGGGATACTGATGTCTCTGAATGAAGGATTTCCATTGATTTCAGTGGAAGTAGAGGGATCAAAAGCTTATCCTAAACTGTACTTTACTGGCAGATAAAAATATGTGTGATGACTATATGCTCTGTGGTTTTTTTCATTATTAAGTATCAGTAAAAACTGATTTTGTGAAGATGTACTTAAATATCTGACTGAATAGGCTAAAGAGCTCGTGTGAAATGATACCTTTTTGAAATCATCCATCTGAAATGTATAAAACTGTAGCTAGACTTAGTACATGAGCCCAGATTGACAAAAAAATATCATGTGACTTGTATGTTTCTAAAGGCAGAACAAGAGCTTGATGCCGTCATCTCAATGCCAGGTTTGTAGGATCTTACTTTGCAGCTAGTTCTACTGAGCTTGGAGGACATGAACCACTGACTGTCACAGACTCGCCCCAAAAAAACTTGCAGCCTTCCCACCAGGCTCTAAAGATAATGGGAGGGAGACACTTACAGTGTTGCCTTGTTGCCGCTGTATTGGCTTCCTTGTCTCTCTGACTGCTTTTGATTGGGTTTTACCTTCAGGGTGACGTTGGCTGCCCAGTGGTGCTCTGTCTGACTTTACATCGAGAACTTTTGTCATTCTGTCTGGCTTAGGTCATTATCTTGCAAAACTTCACGCTTGTACTGAGTCACTGCGCATGACTTAATCTACTGTGATTCACTGCTTTTGAGAAATGTCATCCACTGATACACACTCCCTGAAAAAAAAATCAACTATGCCATCTTTTCCAATGTATTAGATAAAAAGTGTTTTTTCTTCTGGGCAGGACATGGTAAGATGAACTTGTGTGTGGTAACAGGAATAAATAAACAGTGTCTTTCACCCTGAAGGGTCCCCAAATCCGTTTCTAGAGACACAAGCTGGCATTTTTCACTTTTACAGAAATTTCATTTTCTCCCTTTGATAGGGAGTTTGTTTGAGTTAGGACGTAAAGAGTCCAATGCCAAAATCTGCATAAGTTAGTAGAGATAACATAATTCGGAAGTGGGAAGGTAATAACTGAAAAAGCATACAGCAAAATTGTGGAACAGAGACTGTTTTATTTAAGGTTTCTAGAATAAACTCACCAAAAAAAAGAGTCAAAGAATATTTTACTTGTACAGAAAACAGCTGTTACTATAGGGTAAAATCCTGCTTATACTGAAACCAGCTCAGGGATTTATTTCAAGGTTTTTAATTTTTATTAAAAAGAAAAAATCCCCAAAAATATTATCTGGGAAAGACATTAAGGTACCTGATAACCCTGTGTGTAAGAGAGACTTCTCATTCTCCAGCATGGTGACTGAGACATTGACCTGACTCATAAGGGAGTTCCATTTGAATTCCTGTTCTGTCCTAACTTATCCAAAATCTGGAAAGCTTTACTGAAGAAACAGGGGAATGTGAACCTGGTTGCCTCAAGTCTTCATTTCAGAAAGTTTTGTGTTTTCTTCAAAATAGAGAAAAAACAAATGTTGACTTGTCAAAAGTTTTCATAAAACTGAGTTGTCATCTGCCAGTCGACATTAATCTAAATCATTCATCCAAATCCCCTGCAGTGTTCAAAATATGTATACTCAAATGTCAAGGAAAATATATTTTACTCCATGGTGCTCTGCAGTCGACCAAGTTAAGATTTTTAGGAGTTTTAAGTGGTAAAGTATTCAAAAACTTTAGGAAATTCATTCTGTGTAAAAAATCAATTTCTAAATAGACCTAGTTAAGAGTTTTAGGAAAGATAAGCAATAAAGTATTCATAAAGTTTAGGAAACTCAATCTGTGTAAAAATCAATTTCAAAATTAAGAGCTCAAATCCACCATTTGTTGCTAAATGAGTAAATAATGTTTGCTAAGAAATTTTCTGAAATAACTGATATATTTGATATATTCATCAAAACAGTGCATGCTTTATTTTATTCTAAATTCTTTAAGAATGAAACTTACTGCAACCCAGTGTTACACTTAACAATATATTATATTTGGGAAAAATTACTTAATAATGTTGCATTGAGTAATGGACTAACTCAGTGGAAAACAGAAGCATTTTTCTGTGTCTGAAATATTGATGTTCCTCTTCAGAGGAAGTAGTTCATATAATGCAAGTTTCAAACCTGTTAAAATGACTTCTGAATCACAGTTCAGCTTCTGGAAGTGTTTCCCAAACGAGGTTGTTTAGGTTGTAGTGTAAACCCGGTAGGCACGACAACCATGGTACCACAGACCATGGCCCCTTTTAAAAGGCCAATAAGAGGTTATGTAAAAGGACTGGTTTTCTTTATGTCAGGTAGAATCAAAATCTTCCTTATGGGTAATTGTATTTTTTTCCAGAGGGGTTTTTTTCTAAGGTCTCATAGAGTAACAGCTTAAGATGCTGCTGGGAACTTTATGACATCTTCGAACTGCAGAACTCCTGCATGTGCATTTTGCTGTCTTGAAAGTCCATTGTTGCGTTCCTGTTTGGTTCCTAGGTGATAATGGAAGCAAGAAGATAGTCTAGTTTAAATTTAATCAAAACAAGATGGATATGCTATTAACAGGTGTTAAATATTAGGGAGAACCATCTGGATGTTTGCAACTGCTGATTCTGCTGGGAATGTCACCCTCACCTCTAACAACATCAGTAACAGTCAAGGTTACATGTAGTTTGTGGAGCTTATTGTTGTGCCACACATGGCAGTACACTACCTTTCTGGTTGTCTTTGAGTATCTTGCTAGGTGGAGGTACTTCTGTGTTGTGAATTCTTCACTACTAATTTTCTCATATTGCAATCCTTTAAAAAGGTAGGTAAATGGTAGATAAAGCCTCATTATGTAAGAGAATAGCTGATTTCCCAGGGCAAATTCTGGGTTTTATTTACAGCTAGTTAATCTCTCCTTTGAGAAGCATTGCTCAGTCATTAAAAGGGTGTTCTACTCTCTGTGTAATGAGGAACATATCTGTCTGTCAATAGATGGAGGAAACATATAGAAAGACAGGAAGAGAATGGTAACCTTGATAGAAGAACATTGAAAAGGCAAACTGGCTACTCTGTTTCAATCAAATCTAGGTATTGGCTAATCCAGATGTACAGATGCCTGTTTAGTGGCAAGTCTAATGCTTTTGCTGGCACCTCCATGGACACAGGTGTTAGCAGAGCCAGTCAATGCGTTGTAGCATCACTGCCAGCCTGTGGTCTTGGAGCCAAGACCACGGGACTGCCTCTTTCTCTCCCTCTGCTTAAAAGTAGTCCAGTATTTAAAGCTTTGGGATTTTATTTTCTTTACATAAAGTTTTCATAACATATTGAGAAGCATGGAATCATGAAGTTTTCAGTGTCTTGCGAACACCCATATTTAGTACATTTTGAGAGCAGACCTGGAAATATATTTGAATAAGAGGAACTGAAAGTTTAGGAATCCATGTCCTGTAAGAAACTTTTATCACCTTGTCCCTATTTAAAGGAGGTGAGAAGGAGAGGAAAAGGGTGATATGTGACTTATTTATTCAGATAAGAGTCTTTGCGTCATGTTGAGCCCCTACCACTGAGTGAGTGCCCACAGCTGTGGTGCTCTAACTTCTCTTTCAGGGAGACAGTTCCATTTTAGTGTCTAGTTCGAATAAATGCTGATGATGAGGTAGACGTTGGAAACTTTGGCCAGCAATAAAATTGTTCAAATATATTATTTCAATTTTGATGGGGCCTTGAACTCCATTTTGCTCTATTTTGTTCTCAGAACGAAGGAGCTACAATTCAGGTGACCACAGGCTATTTACTTTGCCAGGTGAAGTCTGACTGAAGAATTTCATGACAAGTGATCTGATTTTTAATACGAGAAAGAAAAAAAATTAGCTAAAAAATTAATTGTAGAATTTCCTACGTATCCCAAATTAATTTGATCTTTAAATAACATGATAACAGAGAACTGAATGATGCAAAGCTATCCTTTATAATATCATATGTTTCATTCCATTTTGTTCACTGTCCACCTTGTATTTACTTCTTCGTAAAGCATCAGGCTAAGCATTAAATCTGACATTTTTTCCAAACAGCTTACATGTTAAAAGGTTGTTCTTGGACAGGAATTTACCAAATAGATGGAAAAAAATGTTGGAGGTAATTCACAAACATCATGGAGCCACTGTGCTTCTGGATAAAATGGGAATGCTCTCATCCTGCTCCTCCCCAGCACTTCTCAGAACCTAAGCATTCATTTCTGTTCTTTTTCCCAAAGAGAGCAGAAACCAGGATGTTTTGCATAAAAGAGTGACTGGCAATTATTGTTGTTTAGGGGCAGGAAACAATGAAAAAACATATTTTTGTTCAATTTCAACTAAATTATTTCCTCCCCTCATTTTTCACTTTGGCAGCCAAACCAAAAAAAAACCCAAAAAAACCAAATAAAAAAACCCCCAACCCCCCAAAACCCAAACTACCCTTTTCTCTAGTGCATTAAGTATATGCATGTGCTTGTAGTTTAAGGCACTTAAATCATAAGTGTCTCTGCATATTTGCACATGATCTGTTGTGTACACAAGCACTGTTTATGTGCAGTTGCTTTATGTAGGCAGGTGTCTACTTTTGCACATGGAAGCATTCATCATGTCTGTAGTTGCGATTTAGGAAGGCCACTGAAAATGTGACCTGTTACGTTCTTTTGGGGAATTAGAAAAATATGCGGAATTATAATCTTGATGTATAACAGACTGCAGCTTGGATCTTACATTACTTTCATCCATTTTACTGGTATGAACCCTTTGACTTATCTAGTTTTTGTTGATTTTACAATGGTGTAAAAGAAGCAAGGGCAACTGTTGGAAGGAAAGCATGTCTATAAAGATTTATCTGTCATTTTCTTTTCGAAAATGATAGGCTTTAAATAGCACTGTCAGAAATAGTCATGGCTAACCCGTTTTCCATATGCCTTTGGAAAAAATGTCATTAATAACATCACTGGTTCTGTGAGGTAAGGAGAACACTACCTGTTGGCAGCGGTTACACGAGAGATAAAGTGCATCCTTCCATGCCAAGAACTCATCACTTTGCTGCCTCAACTTAGTAATTTCTTTACAGATTTTGGCATGGGGAGGTCATGTGTCTTGCTCTATGTTCAAAGGCACTGTAATAATATTGACCACAACAGGCAAAACAAAAAGGAGATTGTCACATTCATTTGCTTTTTCAGTTGTATCATCATGATCTGTAGTAAAGGTCTAAGTGAAGCAAAGGACTCGGCTCTTTGAGTGCACCATAAATTGACAAGAAACTTGTAACACACTATTGCTTTTAGGCAAAAGATAGCTGAGAAAGTTGCTTCTGTTTTAATGTAAATGGCCTCTGATATCGAGTGAACGGTTAGGTGGACCAAACGTTAAATCTGAAATCGCAATTCCGTTGCAGAAATAATCAAGGAGGTGTGACAGTTAAAAAAATATTTTAACAGAGCAGTAAGTTCACTGACAATTTGATTGCTAATAATATGATTTACTACAGGAGAGAAAGCCTTATATGAGGAATGAGAAAAATCTAGATACCACTTTTTAGTATAGTTCTGTGACTGCTCCCATTTAAACAAATACTTTCGAAGAGACAGACTGCAAGTTGTTCAAATAATAACTAGCATCTCTGTGAGTCGAGTTTCCTTTCCCATCTTGATTACATGCTCACTGTTGGATTTTGAGGTTTAGAACCACAAAGAATGTCAGGTAACTGCCTTTTTGCATATGTGTGGTGGATTGACCATTGCTGGATGCCAGGGTATCACCAAAGTGGCTCTATCACTCCCCTCCTCAGCTGGACAGGGAAGAGAATACATAATAACAGGCTCGTGGGTCGAGATAAGGACAGGGAGGGATCACCCCCCAATTACCATCATGGGCAAACCAGACTCAACTTGGGGAAATTAGTTTAATTTATTACCGATCAAATCAGAGTAGCATAATGAGAAAATAAAAACTAAATCTTAAAACACCTTTTCCCCACCCCTCCCTTCTCCCCAGGCTCAACTTCACTCCTGATTTCTCTACCTCCTCCCCGCAGCAGCACAGGGGGATGGGGAATGGGGGTTGGGGTCAGCCCATCACGCGCTGTCTCTGCCCTCCTTCCTCCTCAGGGCAGGACTCCTCACACTCCTCCCCTGCTCCAGCCTGGGGTCCCTCCCACGGCCCCTGGCCGGCAACCCTGCCCCAGCTGGGGCTCCTCTCCCCGTGGGGCTACAGGCCCTGCCAGGAGCCTGCTCCAGCGGGGGCTTCCCACGGGGTCACAGCCTCCTTTGGGCACCCCCCTGCTCCGGTGTGGGGTCCTCCCTGGGCTGCAGCTGGGGATCTGCTCCCCCGTGGGCCTCCCTGGGCTGCAGGTGGGGATCTGCTCCCCCGTGGGCCTCCCTGGGCTGCAGGGGCACAGCCTGCCCCACCATGGGCTGCCCCAGGGGCTGAGGGGAATCTCTGCTCTGCTGCCTGGAGCCCCTCCTGCTGCATGGTGTGGGGTCTGTGGGGCTGTTTTCTCTCACAGATTCTCACTCCTCTCTCTGGGTGCTGTTGCGCAGTTCCGTTCCCCGCCCCCTCAGCCCGCCCTTTCTTAGCTATGTTATCCCAGAGGCACAACCACCATCGCTGATGGCTTGGCCTTGGCTAGCAGTGGGTCTGCCTTGGAGCTCATGGCATTGGCTCTACCAGACATAGGAGAAGCTCCTGGCAGTTTCTCGCAGAAGCCACCCCTGTAGCCCTCCCGCTACCAAAACCTTGCCACCTAAACCCAATACAATGTCCTCGAACATCTTTGCTTAGGTGCTGCCCAGAAGATTAGACATGTTGTCCAAGATAGAGCCACTGAGATTGCCCATGTCACCTGTATGTGGGGTCCTCAATTCACCCTGATTCAATCCCTAGGTTTTATTGTCAGTAGTTTTACACATTTGAAGGCTCTCCCAAAAAATTAGAGGTCCTGTTCCACCCCCAACTGGCATGTCAAGTTAGCAGAGTCAACAGGGCAGTACAGGGCTGCAGACAAATTCTGATACCTTTGCAGCATGCTGTTTTGAACATCGCTGTTGATGACAAAGTCATATAGAGGACGGTAAAATCCAGGGCAGCGTTTGGGAATTTAACACAGCCTGGCTAGAATGAGAGGCATCTGGTTTCAAACAAAAGTAGCAGTAGATCATGCAGTTGTCATCACTAGTCTTCAGTACGACTACAAAACTTGGACAATTTAAGTCGCTACATTAAATATCTGAATAAATTCCACATGTGCCATCTTTGTGATCACTCCTGCCACTCTGAGGTCTTTGAGTGTTCTCAGATACTCGGCAGCAAAGGAAAATTGTTGCAGGTTCAGCTATGCTGCTCTGAGCATCTGGTGGGTATATCAGACATCGGTCTGCTCAAAGCCATTTTCTTTGTCCGGAGACAATGTGGCTAACAGCCCAAAGGCAAACCACCATAACGTTACAAAAAGTTGCTCAAGATGTGTCTTAATTTATACGGCATTAGATCCACCATATGGGACACCATAGCTAAAATCAGCCTGCTCTGGCAAAGAATATTTTGATGCTGTGAAAGCCTATGAACAAAATCCTGAAGAACAAGCAGAAAAGCTAAAGGGGAAGGCAAGTGTAGTGGTTATAAAAAGATGTCTGTGACAGCCGAGATGAGCAGTGTGTTGTCAAAATCAGCCTCGTTTCTCCTGAATTAAGCCGTGGAAGCTGAATGTTTACCTGATAAGTCTTTGGGAGTCTCCATCTGTAGCACCATCATGGCTTAGGTCAGGTGGTTTGCGAGTGACACAGGCAGCAGGCAGCACAGCTATTGCTGTTCATCTGATCTAAGAACATCTCTTGAATAGATGCTCTGTTCTGTTGAATAGAAACATGAATTTACGGGAAGAGATTATCATTGCATATAATTTCTGTTCAATTAGCTCCCCCTGATTATGAGCTTTATCAGGAACAGAAATAACCAGCAATCCTCCAGCAAATAGTTTAAATGAGTTAGCTTAAAAACTGCATTAAACTGTCTTAGCTATCAAATGATGCAATCAAATTAAAAAATGATGTGCTCATAAATGAACTAGGAACAAATGTACAAAGTTGTTATGGCAACTGAAACACTGAAGTTAAAATTATGGATCCCAAATTCTTGCAAATAAAAGTAAATTAATTTCCAAGGTAATTGGAATTTCTTTCAAAAATTATTTATCACAGCATCATCTTTCATAGTTTCAACAGAATTGATTTGATGGCTTTCTAATGAAATATAATTAATCAAGAAGAAGGTTTTAGTAGCTTATGAATTACTATCATCTTGATATTTAACTTCTAATCATCAGTTAGATTTGCTGCACTGTTCCATTTTTTTCCATTCATATGATTTTATTGGACATATATATTTTGCACCTGAGCAATTAGATTGTGATTGCTGTTATGTATCGCTTTATTGTAGCTCATATTTTTGTCTAATCCATTGAATCCCACTTAAAACATGCCTTTCTTCCTTACTTTAGAAAAAGACTTCTTTTTCATTCCAGTGATATTCGGCAATGCATTTAAATGGGCTCCTCTGATGTGTCTACAAAACCCTGCCCTCAGTAGGGCAACAAGCGTTATTGCAGCAATAGCATTAATAATCACGAGACCATGTTTTCAGTTTGCTAAGCTGGGTGCATGTAAGGTGCTGAATTCCTTGGAAAATTTGCTCCAGGAATTACAAAGCTGTATGGCTGCATTTTTTCATGGGGTTTGCGGCTGTGCTGGGACACTTTCTTGAATCTCAGGAATTTTACTTAAACTAGAGAATGGTGGAATCGGTGGTGCAGTTACTGTGCTCTGTCAGAACATGGTTTTCAGTCTGTAAAATCAGGACGGCTGTAATGGAAATGAATATTTTTTTGCAAGAGGCTGGACTAACAGAAAGAAAGGTTATTTCTGTCTTTCACTGAAGAGAGGTTTATAGTTTGCCTATTGAAGCAGTGCCTTTACTGTACGCATATGGTTTGCACATAGCCTTCATATTATTCTAGTTGGATTTACATAATTTCTAGAGTAATTTCTATAATTTTTATATAAGTATAGGATGTGGGACTGGGCAGTGTCTCAAAAGTTTATCTGATCTCTAGCTCTAATCCTGATGTTTCACTAATTTCTTGCTCCAGTGAGGGAGAATAAACAGCCTCAGTAGATTGTATCATTACCATTACAGAATCACAGTCACAAAATGGTTGAGGTTGGAGAGACCTCTGGAGGTCCATCTGGTCCAACCCCTCCTGCTCAAGCAGGGCCACCTAGAGCCAGTCACCCAGGACCGTGTCCTGACAGCTTTTGAATTCTCCAAGGATGGAGACTCCACAATCTCCTTGGGCAACCTGTGCCAGTGCTCAGTCACCCTCACAGTAAAAAAAGTGTTTCCTGATGTTCAGAGGGAACCTCCTGTGTTTCAGTTTGTGCCCATTGCCTCTGGTCCTGTCACTGGGCACCACTGGAAAGAGCCTGGCTCCATCCTCTTTGCACCCTCCCTTCAGGTAGTTATATACGTTAATTAGATCCCCCTGAGCCTTCTCTCCTCCAGGCTGAACAGCCCCATCTCTCTCAGCCTTTCTTAATAGGAGAGATGCTGCAGCCCCTTTGTCATCTTCATGGTGCTCCTTTGGACCTTCTCCAGTCTGTCCATGTCGCTCTTGTACTGGACACAGTACTCCAGTCGTGGCCTTACCAGTGCTGAGGAAAAAGAATTACAGAATTGTGTAGCTGTATCTTTTAAGTTTATTGATCCTTGTCTTTCTTCCCTTTTGCCCCTTCTCCAGGTCTCTTTGAAGACAACTCTCTATAGTGAGACGCTTTTAGACATTTTGTTGTACTTTTCGGTTTTACCTTTTCCAGAGAAAACCCCAATTCTTTCAGTCTTTCTTCATTGGTTAAATTCTCTAAGCATCTTATGAGTCATCCTTGCCCCTCTTCAAATTCATTTTTAGTGGGTGTTTAAATATGCATATAACATCCAAAATTAGACACCATAGTCTTTCAGAGGCTCCACCAGTGCCAAGTTTATAAAAACAATTGCCTCCACGTCTTCTGTTTTCCACTTCTGAATACAACCTAGAATTAGTCTTTCTTCTTTTGCAGCAACATTACATTCTTGTTTTAATTCCCCAGAATTCCCCAAGCCTTTTCTTCGGTGTTTGAAAGTTATTCTCCATTTCGGTTTTGCACCTTTGTTGTTGTGTTTGTCCTAGGAGTACTTTTTGCAATTGGTTTTGGAGTATTTCATCATGTTGATTTCTGACCACTGCTTCTAACACTACTTTCTGAAAATGGATTATTCTAATTGGATATGTACTCCCATTCCTCATTATAGTGGTTTTATCTGCACTGATGTTTTTCTTTTTAAGTTGAGACAGTGTCAGCTAGAACTGTGTAACAGTTTTAACAAAGGTCAAAATGTGCTGCATGTTCTCTTTTCCTTTTTCTACTAAGCCAGCTACCCTGTAAAAGAAGGAAACTATATTAGTTTGACATTATTTGGTTTTGACAAATCCATGGTGGCTGTTTGTTATCATTTTAATTATCTCCAAGGTGGTTATAAGAGGATAGCTTAATAATTTGTTTGGTATCTTTGTGGATATCAGAATGAATCCTGTAATTCTCTGGGCTCTGTTTTGCTGATTTATATGTATGGTTATATATACTTACATATTTATATATGCATATATATGTGTGTGTGTGTGTATATAGGATAAACATTTCACTTTCCATAGTTATCTGGAGTCACCCTCATCCTCTCTGAGGTCTCAGAGATGACTATTAATAGTTCAGAGATTTTGTTTTATGTTTTCAGGATAAACTCTCCTGTTCTGCACTGAACTCAAAGCACCGTCTCCTTTCTTTTTTCCTGACTAATCTACCTGAGATAGATAACATGAATGAAGAAAATTTCATCTGTTCCATAGAAAATACTTTTGTGAGGCAAGAGTGAAGCTTTGACAGGACTTGGCTCCTTGTACTTCAACGTATTTGTTGATAAATGAGTTAATAAAAGAAATGTAACCAATTTGTAAAGTTCTGTGGTGTCTAAAGCATTTGCTGAGGTAGGTAGCTGCATAAGCACATGGCGAAGTCTGCCTTATGTTAGTACCTTGTATAGAGAAAAAAAGATTTTAAAAAAAAAGAGGTATAGGTATTTAGCATGCAAAAGACACTTCATGCCTGTCAGCAAAATCAGTCGTATTGAAGCAGGCGTCGTGGAAAAAGCATGAGACCACCTAAGTAGTCATTTTATTGAGTATGTAACTACAAGTGAATAAGATCATATGGTGACAGCAGCTCTCAGGACCCAGCTGAACCAGAAAAAGGAACCAAACCTGTAGGTCTTGATGAGAGAAGTGAGACCACACACCTATGTGCACATACACGCAGTGGACCAAGCCACATTTTTTAGGTTTTGTGTATTGTTTCTACTTCTGAGCCATGGGTAGATTGAAAAGGAAAGGAAGTTAGATGATCCAAGTCCTTTAATCTCAGAGCCTTACAAAGAAAAGAGTAAGACGTACGAACTAAACGCACATGTTTCTGTTTAATTAAGTGCACTTCTGATGGTGAAGTTTCCTGTGGGCGTGGATTGTTTGGTCACCGTAATGTGGGCAGTAGGGGCAGCAATCGCTGGACACCTACATCTCTGTGCTATGGCTGGAAAGCAAAGACACCAGAAAGGAAAGGGGGAAATCACCGTGCATCTTTAGTCTCTGCAACTATTTTTCAGCCTCTTTGGTAGACTTCAGAGCTCTACGTGCATCTGCCGGGGAGGAGGCTGAGTGTGATGATGTTGCCTCTGTGCTGTAGAGAATCCACCATTTGCTCGCTTCTGGTCTACCCTAGTTCCACTTTGAACCTGGTATTCATGATGAGA
>NW_009260399.1:3810133-3823783 GCF_000687185.1 Egretta garzetta | reverse complement strand
TGGATTTGAACAAAACTGAGCGCAAAACAAAAGGAATGAATTAGTTTGGAGGATGCTACTAAAGCTTGGAATATGAACTCAGTGCAGTATGAACTGCACTGGAATTGTTGGCTTCAGAATCAACCTTAAATTCTTTGGCAAGTTAGCCACATAAGCCTGATAGAAACCACAAATACATTTGATTTTTGCCCAAATAGAGTCTTTATCCTTTCTAATTTGCTGCTGGATGTCATACTTACCCATTTTGTTTTGGAAATAAATATTCTGACTTTGAAAATGTTGGCTGCTTTGAAAGTGCAGCTTGTTTTTTAAAGCAATGAGATTTCTTTTTTTTTGTTTGTTTCAAAAAGAAATTTACAGTTTGTAGCTGGTTTTTGTTATACATTGGACTATGTGAAATGAAGAAGAGTCTGAGAGTTCCTCAGCACAATGTGTAGATTCAGTGTATTCCTTAGAACTGCATAGAATTGCATGATACTGCTGTGAGTTTAAACAATAGCAAATTGCCATCTGAAATCTGTAAAAGTTAAAAAAAAAAAAAAAAACCAACAACAACCTAAACAACAAAAATAACTGAAGGAGTTGCAACTTAATCCTAAGGAATGAGTGACAGAGCTGGAAATTGAACCCGGTGATCCTGGGTTCTGCTCCCTGATGTGAGCTCCCTGTCAAAGTCTGAGAACTCTGTATGTTTCACATAACAAGATAATAGACAAAAATGTTGGGTTCCAAATTAGAAAAGGTAGTACAGTTCCAATTAAATTTCTGGATTGTTTGCTAGGGGAAAAAAAAAAATCTCTAATCTATGAGCTCTATTTTTTAATTGTAAGGTTTCATAGACAATTGACAGATGTTTTCTAACTTGGAACACTGTATGTGAAGAGGAAGAAAAATTAACCAGGGACCTTTTAGTAGGGAACCATGACCAACAGAAAAGATAGAACTGAAAACTGGAACCTCAGATGTATGGTATTTCTTTCCAGTAAGATTTTACTTCTGATCTTTTTGTTCAGAGTCTTTGGACATATTAGCTACCGTTCGGACTGGGAACTGGTGAAGGTGGACTTCAGACCGTCCTTCCCCAGGGAGTGCACTGACGATGACTATGAATCTTGGGAGCTCACAAATCTACAGGTATTCACGGTCTTATGTTAACTGCCACAAATTTTCCATAGCTTTCAGGCTCATGTAGAACCGTGTGCTAGGAAAATGTTTTCAAATAGAATTTGGATGCTACATCCCCAGCTTTGATCTCCCTCCTTACATTGGTATTTGCTGATTCCATAATAGTTTAAAATGGGGGGTGGTTTTGTGTTCCCTTTGGTTGTGTGATCTGTGTCCTGGGAAAGGCGGAAGTATATCTGGTGGTCTGCCATAATAATAGGTGGTCCTGCTGGATTCTGAGGCGTATACCATAAACTACAGCGTGTAATATTGATTGAAGCAATTTCAACATCCAGTCATATGTTCTGCCAACTTCCTGACCACATACTGTACTCATATATAAATTGCCATAAGTAAAGCCCATTCCAGACGTAATTTAGGATCTCAATGGACCGATCATGTAATGGAGCCCAGTTGTTTTGGGCAATACCGTTTCTGCAGTAATGCATTAAGTCTGTGCTAATCCTGGTGCTCTGGCCAAATCCAATTTTGGGAAGCTACGTTCTCTATACAATGTATTGATTAAAGAGACCAATGTGAGGGGGTTTTGACATTAAATGGAATATGTCATATTTATTCATAATTGTTCTGATTATTATGTTTGTGCTTCTTCCAGTATATTTGTTCTCTCGCTCTCTCCAGGGTTAGGGGTTTTTTTGCATACTTTGCTGTGTTATTCCAGCTCCCTAGCTCTCATTTGCTAGTTCTCATGCCCAATTTTACACTTCTTGTGTAGGAATGCTGTGTATTCACTAAGAAAGTTATGCAGCCTAAGAGCCTGAAGAGTGACAGTATCTTGGGATATTGGCACTGAAATGTTTTTCAGAAATTAGAAACTACTAAAATGAATTTGACAGAGTACTTGCAGCTGCCCAATTGCCAGTGGAATGTGTTCAGATAGTCTTCACTCTACCTGTGTCCACACGCCTGGTGCTTCACAGACTGCTGACACAAGACATAGTGATTTAGATAGAACTTCAGCCACCTGCATCCACACTGAATTTTTAAATTTGTTTAAATTTAGGTTGTGCCTAGATTGTGCACAAATGAAGCATGGATTAAATTAAACTTGAATTTCCATGTACATCATTGGTTTTGTGCTCTGAAGTATAGTATATGTTATAATTGTGTAATGGCTTATTAGTGGACAGCAGTGGATATGAGAGCTTTGTATACCTATACCTTTAAATGTGAGAGTTGAGACTTGATACAAGTCTTAGCAGCAAGACCAACCTTTCTCATGACAACATAAGGTCACGTCTGTGTGGTGTAGGTTGTGGTGTGCAATAAGTGTGGTGCTTTGTTGTTCAGGGTGATCGCTGCATCATGGGCCAGCAGAGGAGCTTTCGGAAGAGAAAGATTTCATCGTGGTGCATTAAAGGGAGAAGTTTCACATCAGCTCTCACATCCAAAGTCTGTGAATGTGTGAACTCGGATTTCTTATGGTGAGTCTGTCTGTGGATCTTTTGATTTATTGCTAGTAAATAGTTACTTAAAGTTTGAGATGGGTGTATTTTCCTCCTTTTGCCCCTCTCCCCACATAGCCATGAATAAACAAACAGGCTTTTGTATTTGCCTTTGTTTAAAAACATTGCCATGTTTTAAGTATTTGTTTCACCTGACTGAACAAATCCTGATGTTTTTTCTCTATTGATCAAGACTTGAAAAATGACCATTGGATTGACTTATAAGGCAAGCAAACCCTTTCTATTTGCAAATGAAGCAAAAAAACAGAAGAAATGTGTTGGTCTGAGTGGCAAAAGAAACCTTTTAAAAATCTAAGCTACCAAGAGAGTTAATTTTGCAGAACTGACAAAGTAATTACAGCCATTTTTTTCCCCAGGTGTACACAATTCCCATTGAAATTAGACTTAGAACAGAACTGGCTTCATCAACTTGTATGTTCAGCTGGTAGAATAATATTTAAAAAATCTTTTTACTCTTAAAAAAGTAATCTCATCCACCCGCAAATTAATCTGCTGGATGAAGTGGGGATAGTAACACCATTCGTGTTGATGTTTTTCAGTGATTATGGGTTTGAGCGCTCTGCACCTCTGAAGTCGGAGGCTAGCAAATGCTTTGCTGACTTTTGGTTTAACCCAGAAGCACCTCCTGAAGACTGCGTGCTGGGGCAGGCGTACACCAGCAGCACTGGGTAAGCTGATTTTGTGTTCAGCTGGCTTGCAGAGGCTTCCAGAGTGGGGGAGAACATTCCAACCCAGGGCCCCAAAAGTGGTTTTAAGGAAATGTAAATAAGGCCAACTGTAAAAAAAAATGGGAAATGCTAAAGTTCTGACTCTGACTTAAGAGCATGTGCAAAAGCTTCCTACAGACTAATGAAAGAGAAATGTTACTTCACACGTTCACAGAAGTTCAAAAACTAACCCATTTGAGAAGAGGGGGAGTTGTCTTCTTCCCATTTTTTTTTTTTTTTTAATTTTGTAACTGCATTTTGTAACCATTGCTACACTTCTGATAGGAATGTCCATTCAAAGGCTTTTTTCTTAGCCCATTGCTTGAATTCAGACCAATTTTCAGTCTGAATTCCTCTGAGGAGCCAGTAACATCTTACAGAACTTCCCAGTCTCTCACTTCCATAGGGGTAAAGAGTTCTGTGGAGAACAGATTCTTTTCCTGACCATATGGGACACTCAGAATCAAAGGGAAAGCTTTACTAACTGTAAACAATACCACATAGAATATACACTACAATGTAGTCTGACGTCTGTGCTGAGAATAACTTGCAGCTGGCATCTGTTCTGGCTTATCATAACATCATCTCTGTCGGTTGTGGAGATGAGAACCAAATGATGAAATGTCAAATCTGGCAATAGAATCACGGTTTCTGTGTATATTTTCCTTACCAAGGAAAATTATGCCTTTTGGGTTGTGGCTGACAGCTGTGATATACAGAATAAGAATTCAAAAGAGTAAAATCTGACTCCAATTTTAAAGGATGTTTAAAAATAACATACCTGAGTGAAACTGATCTGTAAATAATTGCTGTACACATCCAAGTATTTCATTATTAGTTCTTTAAAAGTGTTAGGCTTTTTACTCTTTTGTACTGTTACATTAAATAAATGCTTTAAGTGTTTTAAGAAATGCATAGATCTGATAGCAGCAGATAAGCAATTGCTTCTGGGTTAATGCAGAAGCTGCTTGATCTAATTTCTTCCTGATCTGTGAGGTTTGAACCAAGACCTCTAGAGCATTGAAGACTGTTGAACGCTAGGAAAGGGTAGGGCAGAGAGGACAGCAGGCTATCTAGCTCCTGGAGGGCTGGTCAGGCATGTTTCTAAATTTGAAAAGGCAGACTCTCCCAATGCACACAAGTGAAATCCTCGTCATGCTCCACACCCTCTTTCTTCAACAGGTTTTACTCAGTAAAGGCAATGTCTGTCATCAAAGTATTTTCATCATGAGTTGGTTTTGATCATCTGCAATCATGTCTGTTTGTGAAGCCAAGGAATATTCATTAGGTACCATCACACTCTCGTTCAGTGCCTCTGACAGCATTCTCCTGCTCGCCACCGATTCATTGCGTTCACTGCTTACTGCTTTTGCAGGTACAGGAAAGTTGTTTCTAATGTGTGTGAAGGTGGCGTAGACCTGCAGCAGAACTTAGCACAGCATATGTGTCCATTGATTGCTCCCAAGGGACTTCAGATCAGCATCAGAGAAGAAAGCCTAGCTGTTAAGCCTGGGGAAGACATCACCTTCATCGTCAGACAAGAGCAGGTAGTAATGAACGTTGGCTTTATGAAAGTTTCCTCACTATTTTTCTGGTTCCTTTCTCTCCTACCCGCTTTGCTACTGAATGAGATTAAGCTGTGCTTGGGACAAAGATGAATGACTCTCTAAATATTAAAACTTCTGTTTTCAAGTAGATCAGACAATCCGGTAAGATCAGTGAACCACCAAGTTCTGTTCACAGGATGGGATTTGTCTTCTCAGCAGTGTGGTCAGTCATGATTCCTTAAAGGCACCGCCTTCTTTGAAAATCAAAGGAACTAAATTACCAAAGTCTCCTTGGACTGAAAATTTTAACTGCTGTATCAGAGAAGAACAGAAATGCACAGAACATTTAATATTCTGGTTTATGTGGTTTTGAGAATCTGCTTTTCAGAGAGGAATCAGGCAAAGCTTTACAGAAATCAGCAAATAGCACAGCGTAGGAACATTATGATATATTAGTTGCGTTGCCAAAAATACAGGTTTTTTTCTGTTTATTGAGAGAGACAGTGCCCTAAGGCTTTGACCAACAGCAGTGAGTAACTTTTGGATGAATTGTTTTCCATGGATATCTTTCTTAATGCTTGCTTTTTAGTGTTAGGCTGTAACTGTTGTTCTCAGGTTACCGGAGTATTATAATCCCTGGCTAACCCCGCTGATTTGCAAGATCTTGAAGAAAGTTTACACATTTTGGCAAACCTGTGCAATATGAATCGGGCACTTGGGAATTATTTCTGTAACGGAATCAAGAAGGTTATGCACAGAACACCAGGGTGCCTTAGTGCTTCGCAGGCTCTGCGTCCCAATGTTTGCAGTGCCCCAAGAGTTGTCTGGCAAGTTATGCTGCCCTGTATTTTTATAATTTGTTTAGAAATGTTTCTTGTAAGAATAGAGCATTTGGTAGCAATTTGGACTCTAATGATTTTGACTGGCAATTTGATTATTTTTTTTCTACTATGTAGATTCTGAAGCTTTCATGAATCTGTGGCAATATGCAAAACATTTAAAATTATTCATAGTCTTAAGCAGTCAGGGATCTTGAAGGGAATCCCGCGCTGTATTTTCTGATGAAGTCTTTGCTCAGTACCTCGAACTGGAAGGCAGATTCAGAACTGTAACAATTTGCTGCCCCCTATGGCTAAGAACAATATTTATACTTGAATGTCCTGAGCATTGCTTAGGATTTAGTCTGTACAACAAAGTCTAATGAGAATTTGTAACAATTACTGAGTTTAAGAAACAGCTCTGCTAGGTTAAACCAAAACGTACCACTTTCTCTGCTGAACAAAATTAATTTACTAGTTTATGTGAATTCATGTTACTAGGTACAAGAACGCCAGACATCAGGGAGTAAAGAAAGCAGGCTTTGGGATTATTTGGGCAGTTTGCAAGTGACATTAGAAATAACAATAATTTATAATTATGATTCTTTTCTTCCTAAATTCTATTGGCTGAATGTATGAATAAATAATGCCATGACAATGATCTATTTTGCGTGGAAGCCCTAATTCCTTTTAAATTTAGCTGCCTTTTCCCTGTGTGACTCTTACTACCTGTCCACTGCTCTCTGTCTTTCCTGGTCAAGGAAGCAGAAGTGCCTTGGTGTTTTGAAGACAGCACTCTCATTTTTACACTAGGGAAGCTATTAGAATAAAACATTAAGAGCAGCTTGCATCTACTGGCTTTCAACACTGGTTTTCTGTCTCACCTGGAAAAAATATGTATGTATACTTGTTAGCATAAGAAAGAGCAAACAAGAACTGTTTGCAAGCTAATGTTGTCTAAAGAGATTCCACTTACTGGCACATTGCTGGCAAGAAGACATCTCTTTTGCTTTAAACTTTAATAACCTATTATCTCCTCTGCTAAATTCTACCCATCCATTGTCAAAAGAAAGACGTTATTTGGGAAAAAATACTCACAGTGAAGAAGCTTTCAAGGTCCTTTATGTGTGTTGAAATGGTGTTTAGGTATTTCATAACCCTACAGGTTCCTTATTCTGGGTATTCTTTTACGTTATAAGCAGTGTTTTTTCATCTGATGAAACATGGAAGAAAATCAACTGAACTGCAAAATAATAAAAGGAGGAAATAACAGTATGTTTTCCTTCCCTTTGTAATGCCAGGGTACATAAGTTCCAGGCCTCCTTTGATTTTGCATTAGTGCTGCCTTTTGGGATTAGATTTTGATATACGCCTATTTTAGAGTGTCTTAGGGGGAAGTGAAGTGATTTTTGAATACTTCTGTGGGTGTCAATCCTTCTCTGCTCTGACGGCCATTCAGGTCACCTGACTAGCATATGGATGTATACGTTCCTTTCCTAGAGGCAACGAAGATTTTTAAACCAACACTGTGTTTTCATAATACGGAGGATTTTCTACCAAGCCTGGCCCTGCAGCCTGTTTTAATTGCATGGGCGTGATGGCTGTGTACTATGGCAAGCAAGCAAGCAGGAACACATTGCTGAAGATCAAGGAAGCAGGGCAGCTTGCTAAGGCAGTGCTGCCAGCAGTATTGGGAAAGTGTTGCTGCTCACAGCTAAAATGAATTTTCCTTTGACTCCATCCCCATCTCCAGTCCACGTAGCACAGGCCTGACTTTTCTCCTGAGCAGCCACACCGTGACAACATGAGTGATGGGCATATGTTTGTCCTCTGACAGTAGTATCAGTCTTGGAGTATTTTAGGCCTGAGTTTAGGAAGACTGTCATTTAAAGGAGCACCTAGCAGAAGTGCAGTGAATTCTAATTTCTATGAGATGTTTGACATGACAGAATTAATTTGGCTGGACTTCTAAACCCTTTCCCAAACTCAGCTCAGTAATCTTCTGCATCTAATTTTGCGGTAGAGCATGTTAGTTCCAGGCATGCTGGTAGCTCTGTATAGTGCAGTACAACCCTGCGAGGATCCCCACTTGGATCTTGAAGGCCATTTGGTTGACACTCAGAAAGTGTGGTTAGAAGGTGCTGCGAGGAAGGTCTAAACCAATTAATTTTACTTTATAATGCATAGGCTAGAAGTTTACTGGATGAGTGGTAATTCTCTAAAAGAACAATATTCAGTTGTTTGCAATCATATGAGCATCACTGTAGAACCTGGGGCTGCCCTGCACTGTTATGTTAGTTAATGTCCAGATGCATTAAGACAAGAGTGATGGTTTCTGTGTCATACAACTTGGCTAGTGGCCTGGCGTGCCTTATTTTAAGGTAGGACCTTACTGTGGAAATTTAGTATTATCTCTATTAATGAAAACAATATCTGTTGCACTAAAATCTTTGCCATGAGTGTAGTGATTTTACTGTAACTATTGCAATTGAGTCAAAATATCTGGCTGGGGCCGGGAATGCTGTTGTGATTCAGGAAATGGTTATAATCATGTGTCCTGTCTATTTTGGTTCTGGCCATTTAAAATATTTTTGATATATTTTCCTTTTAGGGTGATATATTGAATACCAAATACCAGGTGGATCTTGGAGATGGCTTTAAAGCAATATATGTGAACCTTACAATGACTGGGGAACCCATCCGTCACCGCTATGAGAATCCTGGGATTTACCGTGTCTCCGTGAAGGCTGAGAATGTGGCTGGGCATGATGAGGCTGTGGTATTCATCCAAGTCAACTGTAAATCAGCTCTTTGGTTTTATTACTTTTGCTGCTGGGTAAAACCTCATGACAGCTATGAAGTAGTAAAGAAAATTACTAGTCACAATTAGGAAAAATGCATATTTTTTTCAATAACCTCACAGTCTTGCAGTGCTGTATGTTGTTAATGCAGAGGCTTGTAAACCTAGTGTATTAGGAGGTCAGAGTTAGTTTTGTTTGGATTTGGGAGAAGGATGGCGTATTAATCTTTTAAATAGCAAGCATGCCTCTCTTCAAATCTCAGGTTTGATCCATCTTCCTGACTCAAGATCCCGTTGACAGTCTTAGCAGCTAAAATTTAACACTTCGAGCTATGTTTTTTTAGGAGCTTCTAGGTGCTGCGTGAAGCAAGTGAACAGAAGTGTTGAGAAATGCATGAGCTCCTGTATGATTTTTAAAAAGAATCAAAATCTCGGTGTTTCGAAAAGCCAGGCTACTTATTAAAGTACTAGAATTTAGATTTTTAGGTAGTTAATTCTCACAAAGTTTTAAAGTGGTGTGCGGGTATAACTTCATATTGTCAGGCAGTATTACTTGACTTAGCCTTCTTTCCCGCTCCTTAATTAAGACCTAAAACCCCCCATCAAATAGATTTAAAATAAAAGAATAGAACAGCACAGGAATATCATTCACCATTGCAAGCTTAATGTACCTCAGTCATCTCATAACTGAAATGAAGAAGAAAACTCATAACCGGAACTGAATTTTCCTCTTCCTTCGAGATTCAAGACAGCTATTGCTTTGCCTATTTTCAGATGTGTCAAAAATTCAGAAACAAGCAACATCAAAGGAAAAGATATTCATCTTGCATTCTCCAGGTGTCTGTTTCCCTCTGTTGTGAGTGGTGTGTCTTCCATCCTAATCCCAAAGCAATGGAAATTGCTGGAGCCACACACAAGGCTGTGCACAGATCCGTGTGCTTTATGTCAGCCTGTCTGGTGACTGCTGATATCTATACATTTTGATAGTCAGAGTCCTTGAGACCAGAGTTTCCAGTTCTGCTTTGATTAGCAGGTGGACCCCAGCCTGTTAATGTTAATGACCAATCTTCTATTAAAATCAAATGGAAAGGATCAGAATCCAATTTTCCGCCTCAGTTTCATTCTCTTGTTTCTTTGTTGTGTTTGTTTAAATCATTTGACAATTCCAGAGAGCTCAGATGAATTACTTAGGGCTTCACCATCACTTTTTAGGAGCTTCTAGGTGCTGAGAAAGTAGATTAAGCGCAGGAACAGTAGATCTGTACAAGCAATGAACAGAAAAATACTCTGTAACATCCTTCTCTCTGGGGAGAACAACTTCTTACCATTCAAAGAATGATGAGCAGCAGCAAGCCCTGATGGAAAGTACAACAACTGCTTTCTCAAAATGTGATTCTGGTGTGGCCTACATCAGGATAAACAGTAAAAATAAAAGACGTCGGTTGTGGTTTATGCAGTGGATTTACAAATTGCAGAGGCCAGAGGTATTTTTCACAAGTAAACTGACTGGTGCATTAAGAGGACTTTGGCACTGAAGTGCGGAGGCAGCAGAGCACAGAAGCAGTCGTGGTCCATTCCTGAGCTTGTCCATGGATGGTGCACACGGTCTAGAAGACTCACAGAAGCATGATACCTAGTCTGGTCAAGTAAATGCTTTCTAAGTGATTTGCTCTGTTTAATTTTTTAGGGAAATTACAAGATTTGAGGAAATTAGCTGGCACTAATTAAACTGCAATTTCTACATTCTAGAGAAACACTAATAGCTGTTCAGGGACATTTTTCAGTGTGGAATGCCATGAAAGCAAAAATGTCTGCAGAGTCCTGCTTTCACTCTATCTCCAGCTGATGTATTCCCAGGGAATTTTTTCAGGGATGAATGGTAAAGGGAGTATTTTTTACTCCTGCCAAGTTCTGTTGTTATGGGAATCCCTATAATGCAGGACAATTATATGAACTTTGTCCTGTCATCCAGATTATGCTTTCTGATCCAGATCACACAATCTACAACTTGCTAATGAACTGTAAGAAAAATCAGAGAGAGTCTGATGGCATAAACGTGACTAGGTAATCCAGAATAAAAAGAACTGAAGAAGAATTAGGCAACATTTTCTTTTACATGAAACCATAATCTCTGTAGCATGTGAAAAATCAGGGAGCTTTGAAAACTGCATTGAAATTGCAGCTTCCTTAAACAGAAATTGTGTAAATCAACTTCATTCCTAATTGTACATGTTTAAGGATGATATGAAGCTTGTTCAAATGCATTATAATCTTGTGTGACCGAGACAAGCAGAAGGACTCTCAATAATTATTTTTAGCTCATTCATCTAGGAATGGCAAACTTGAAATAACAGTCATGATTCAAGTACCAAACAACTTATCTTCTAAAAATTTTGGTAAAGTAACCAACCTTCAGGACCAAAACCATATCTCAAAATGATCAGTTTCGTCTGGGAAAATGTAAATTTATGGCAAAATCAAAACAGTGATGCAGATCCCTCCAGACTTCTTTAATTTGCATCATCAGAAGGAAAATTTATTTCTAGGAGGAACAAATTTAATGGAATTCCTACAATATCTGAATTTTCCTCAAGACACCAGCAACAGGAGGAGCATTTTAACTCTGTTTCGGTAGAGAAGCTACTGAAGAAACCATTTGCTTAAGCACTCAAGATGTCTTGAATTCACGTAGATGGTTAAAGAGTCATCGGAGAAAATGCAGAGTGAAAGTAGAGCCTTACATGCGGATGAAGCAGCACCACAGGCCGGTTGAAGTGAGGTGGAAAAGGAGGGTGTGCACAGCTTGGACAACTGAAGTTCAGTCAGTTCGGTCAAAGGGAATTAGAAGTGAACGGGCAGTGATTCAGTTCATGAGAGTAAGAGAAAGACTTTGGACCGGTGTTAATTACCTTTAAGTTTGCACTGAGATTAAAAACTTTTGAATAAGTTAAAAGATATTTAGAATGGAACAAAAATGGATGGGTTTAGTATTCATACTGTGTAATAAATGCATGTTGGACCATACAGCAGTTCGGTGTCCTGGATAGATGGTGCAGCTCGAGTTAAGAAGTTGTAGTTCTCACATTACTATTATAAAGATTTTACCTTTACTCGGAAACATCCGAGGGAAAGATTTTCTTTCAATAAAGTTACTGTACTATGAAGCAAAATACAACATTAAGAAGCAGATAAAATCATTGTTCTGATGCATTTCTTTTCTACAAATAATAATGTTTACAGCCTCATAGGCATAAGTTCAGAAAGGACAAAAACTTTCTCTAAGGCACAGTTTGGAGTACAGAGGTTCTATTTTGATTTGCAAATAAACATTCCCCTGATGTATGCATCTATTTTAAAGCATGCATTACTGAGAGAGCCGAACAGCTGATATTTTATAATGAAAATGAGTAGTCAGCAACATTCTTTTTCAGTTTTCTGCTTTTTCCGTAGCAGTTTGAGATTTGTTAGATTTCTATTCATTTGATCTTTCATTATTTTAAAAAAAAAAAAAAAAAAAAAAAAAAAAAGCTGAGAATGCCTTTTCCAATTTTTAACTGGAATATCAACTTATGTTTTCTAGAATTGGACATGCACCAAAAAAAGTGCATCAGAGAAGTTTATTTTGGTGATCTGTCACATTGCTCTAGTGTTTTGTTTGTGGGGGTTTTGTGGAGGTTTTTTTTGGTTGAAATTAGGTCCTTCCAATTACACTTGCAGCTTTCAACACAGATATAAAAGCAGGAGGGAGGGAAAAAATAAATTCAGGACCTTATAGTGTGCAGGTGGGAGGCTTTTGAGCAAAGGGGTATTAATAAATTGGTGGATTCTTGTTCAGCGATATTTTGGGAACTTTGTTCAGCTCCACTGCAGGCTTTAAATTTAGAAGTGGTTCCAGTTGTTGGGAGAAACCAGGAGGTGAATCTGACAGCCATCATACTGCCAAAGAACCCTAATTTGACAGTCTTCTACTGGTGGATAGGAAACAATCTTCAGGTACGTGAATGGTTTTGACTGAGATTATTTTCAATCTCTTTCTAATAAAGATTGATGACACCTTTTACTTTAATAGAAATACTACCATGTTGCATGACTTCTTTTAGACCATCTTTCATTTCAAATAACCAGTTATGTCGAGTGGCAAGCAGTATCCAACTTCCCTTCTTTTATCACATACGTGTAAGGTGTTAATTTCCCTTTATTGCTACTTATGTGGAAATGCAAATTTCTCTCCCAGAATTGGTTTGAATTTCTAAACTATTTTCTTTTGGGGGGAACAACAGTTTATTCTGTTTCATTACCTGTGGAAAATAACTTGTGGAGGGGGATGCATTTGGGATCATAGTGTCGGTGAATGATGAAATTTGGATATATGCACTTCCATGTTCATAATGTGAGTACTGACTGTAAATTTAAGTGCTGTACAGAAATACGTATATGTTCATTGTATAGATAAATATTTTCTGGGAGTCTAAAGTAAACTGGCATATAAAAAATAACTGGGATATCTAAAAGGATATCCAAATAGTGAAAGCACTCAAATGATCCAGTGATATTCATTTGGGGATAGAAAATCTAGATAAACATAACCTAGAGCAATAAATATCCAGGTATTTCTATTGGGAATATTTCTCATCCAGCTGGGTTAATTTCTTTTAAGGTAATTCTTTCAATAACAGATAAGTAAAATATTTTCTTTATGAAGGAGACTAAGTATGACAGAGGAATGCTTCAGATAAGCGCAATGAACTTTCTTCTTGTAAGAAAGTTCTTGTTGCATAATCCCAGTCTATATCTTTTCCTTATTACTGACTTTGCCATCGCTAGAAGAGGCACTGCAGATCTATGTAGTCTTGTAAAGGGTTTTGTAATTCATACAGATGTGATCAGGTAACAGAGTATCTCAGCTCCACCTGGGAGGTTATGGTGGGCTGGTGCACTTCCATGGGTCATGCTCTAAGTTGACAGAAGTAATCCTTTTGACCTTGACTATACCCCACATTTTTTGAGGCAAATGGCTTGCTGTATGTGAACTTGTAGAGATTTATGAGCCTGACTCAAAATCTGTTTATTTCAGTGGGATCTGAATGAAAACCTAACACTCTACCAATTATTCTAGAAGAAATGTTT